>NW_005879458.1:0-6971 GCF_000147115.1 Myotis lucifugus | reverse complement strand
GTTTGTATATTTGAGTGTCATGATATGCAAATGGAGAAATGTCATGATATGCAAATGGAGGAATGTACAGAAAGATACAATCTAGATTAGTAACATTGGTTACCTAGGGCTTGGAGGAGAGGGTATAGTGAGGAGAATGGGAGAGATGTAGAAAGCAAGCAAACAAAAATCAACAAAAAATAAAGAAAGAATATGGTGTTTGTGCATGCATAAATAATATTATGCAATTTATTCTTTTTAAAAAGTGCTCTTCATTGCCTGTGTATTGCAGTGTAGCAAAGAATTGCAAACTCTCAGTGACACAGAGGAATAGCATTTGCTTACGGTCTACATCTGTGGCTTGGCTGCGTTGGCAGAGAAGGCTTTGCTCAATGTGGTTCACACCTGCTTCCTGGGATGAGCAAGTAGGCTGGGGCAGGCTCTTTGTATAGAATGGCAGAAGCTCAAGGGGTCAAGAGGAGACATGAGCTGCATCTTCAGGCCATGACAGTTCTGGGAGGACCAAAAAAGTATTCGCTATCTGGAAAGGAGGGAAAAGGATGAGTATCAAAAGCTGAGGACCACCTTATCCTCTTCCCCACTTGCCTATCTAGATATATAAAAGGCTAATATGCAAAGTGTCCCCTTGGGAATTCAATCAGGAGACTCATAGTTTGATTGCTTGCTATGATGTGCGCTGACCACCAGGGGGCGGTACAGAATGAAGGAAGGCCCCCACCGGCAGCCTGCAGCCAGGGAAGGGAGGCCTCAGCCTGCAGCCAAAAGTCCCTGATTGGCCCTGATCGCTGGCCAGGCCTAGGGACCTTACCTGTGCACAAATTTTGTGCACTGGGCCTCTAGTATTTAATAAAAACCTTTTATCTATACCCCTTAGGGGCTTCTCATTCTCCTAGGTTGCTCATTCTCACTTCTTGAGTGCATACTTTTGCTTTACTAAATTCACTGTGCTTTACTAAATCTTTCTGATTGTTCTCGAATCCTTTCTTGTGCAGCAACAAGAACCTGGACCCCGGTATCAGGTTGAGGCCTCCCGTGGCCTCCCTGGGTGCTGCCGAGCATCAGACTAGAAGCTAGAAAAGTAAATTTCACGGAGTAAATGTGATTAATTAAATATGTATGCTTTTGTTTTGTTGCTCAGTTATCACTGGCTCATCAAGAGAGCACCCAGACATGTGAGTAGTAATTAAATTCAATTGTCCTTGATACTTAGCTGACTTTTGACCATATTACAAACATAATTTTATACATTTAAATTTTTGGTTGTTATGAAAGGTGATTTGTCAAGGTCAGAAGATAGAGCATATTTTATTTGAAAGTTTATCATTGCGATTTATAACTTTCAAGTATTTTCTCTATTGGTATGTGAGTCTCCATTTGTACTCTGGCCCCAGGCCATGCAAACATTAGGGGAGGTTGCATAAAGGCATATATAATTGATATATTTTCATTTATTGGTTGATATAAGATCTTCATGGGGAAAAGAAACATTTTCTTTCAGGGTTAGGTTGGGGTTTCATTTTTAAAAGGCAAATAGTGCTTTGATTTGCTGAAAGTCTCGGTCTAGCAGTTTTAAATGGAAGTGTGTGGTGGTTTCTTTTTCTTCTGAACTATATCCATGTTCTTAAAAAGCATTTGAAAAAATGTCAGTTTCCCTTCTGTCTTCTGAAAAGATCAGATGTAACATCATGAGGTGCGCAGAGCAAGGTGGGCATCGCGCATGAAGAGCATCCTGCAGGGCCGGACCCAGTGCGGGAGGCAGAGTCCCAGTGGAAAGAGGAGGCTGTCATGTTTAGGGACAGAGTGGCGTGGGTGTTAGAGCCAATGTGGGCAAGGAGGACATTCACGTGGAGGGGTGCCCCAGAGGGGAGTGTCGGAGCCAAAGCATGGTGACAAGGGCACCCATGTGTAGGGCAGCCTGGCATGAGGTTTCAGAGCCTGTGCAGAATAAAGAGAGTGTCTACACAGGGGAGACATGGCAGCGATAAAGAGAGATGGATTACAAACAGGGGGATTGAGGGAAAAGTAAAAAACATGAAGAAAAATGGAAGTCAGGGTTTTTACTGTTTAAAGGAAAAGGACAAAACTAGCACAAACGCTCTGGTGTTAGATTGGAATTGGTTGTATCTGTGTGAACGCGTGGATTTCAATAAATATAGTAAATTAAATTAATAAAATCAATAAGTACAGAATTGTGTGTGATGAATGTGTGTGTGATGGCCTTGGAAAAAAAAAAAAGCAATGAACACACCAGGTTGCTAAAAAGCCATTTTATGCTAAAAAGAATCATCAGGGTTTTCCAGAGATGACTGATTCCAGGACTTAGTCAAACCTTTTAGGACATCCTGTTGAGCCAGAGGATGAAGAGTGCTCTGGGAATGATGGGATCATGTCAAAAGGACACAGAAGCCAGCTTCAAGGAGATTCCATTGATCAAATTGAGTACCAAAACGATCATAATATTCCCTATGAATACTGAGTACTCGGGACCAAAGGCTGAAGTAGACTGCTGAGTGTAGAGTATATTTTTACATTTTAGAGTAGGAAATGCTGTGAGTTTCTGCCTGCTAAGACAGAGCATCACAAGGGGCTGCATTGTTAATTAATTGATTGGTTCATTCATTCTGGCTATGCCATTTACTAGCTGTAAGACAAGGACAAGTCACTTAATCTCTCTGCGCTTCAATTTCCTCATATGTAAAATTAGAATAATTACAGTGCCTACCCCATAGGTACTCATGGGTGAACTTTAAATGAGTCAGTATGCATATGTACAGGGCTTAGAACACTGCCTAGTACAAACCAGTGCTACATGAGACAGTGTTAACTATTGCTGCTGTTCTCATTGTTATCAACTTAGTCACCAACAGTACAATTTGCGTTCTTCAATGTTAATAATGGTGACACCATGGTGCATTTCCCCACCAGGAGTAGAGAGAAACTTTCCCTGCTGTGGAAATTTCCTATACTACCCCCCAAGTTCATGTCCCTCTGGACCTTCCTTAGTGGTAGTAGTTCCCACCCTGGCTTGACCCTTGCTTTCCATCCTGGCCCTGGAGCCCCACTGGCTGAGCTGGATGTCCTTGGTCCGTGTACCTAGAACGTATCTTCTATTTCTGGCAAATAGTTCACTGTTTTCCTTCATGCGATTCTGCCTTTAGGATGTTGGCCTGTTCTTTACCTCCTTTTAGAACTAATCAAATTGTCTGGGACTATTGACCAAACTCCACTTCCTGTGTTTCCCACAGGGCTTGTCTGCTCACTTCGATCCATTTTGAAGTTGACCCAGTATCTTTAATAAATTTGAAACTGAAATACTTTTGCATTTTTGATGTTCTATATTTTCCATAACCATTCAATGCTTAGGCCCCGAATGTCTATGATTATGAGCACATTGAACACTGACAGAGGAGGGAGGTTCATGTAATTTTCTTAGGATCATGTGCAAAATTCTAAGCTATCAATCAGTAGTTAGACTTCAGTTCTTGTTTGTTTGCATCTATTTATGGAACCCATTTAGGCAACTCTTTTATGATCTGTGAGTCATTTATTTATGCACTTTTTTTGCTGTGTCACTGTGAAGAACAGATGGCAGTAAATAGTTTTTGACTTGAATGAAGGACTTGAATTTCCCTTGCATTTATAGATAGCCACTTTTAAAGTTGCTTGCTCATGAACATATGAGAATACACAGCAAAAACCTATGTGTCCTTTATCTCATCTAGCATTTATGCCTATATGTATACACCAGTGGATGGAACATGAACTTCAGAGTCAGTCTCGGCTGCACTTGACAATTGGCTTGCTAAGAAAGTAGCTCATAATAGCCTTATGAGTTTGGGCAAACCTCTTCATCAAAGAATGGGGCTACTGACTGCTGACTCCCCCAGAAGAGCACCCGAAAACCCCCCATGTCAACTGATCGAACACGTCTGTATGTATTGGATTCACAGTAGGAAGCATGAACACCATCTTGACAGAGACTTGGTGATATCTCAGAAGGGAGAAGTCAGGGGAGGATATTCTAGGACTTAGGGCTGGCTGGATAATTTTCAAAGTGAAGAATTAGTTGAGATTGGGCAGAAATTGTGACATTCTAGCTTTGGATTGGTGGGCCCAGTGAGGTGAGCATATAGTTAACTTTACAATTAAACTATTTAAGTTGGTTTACAGTTTTATTTTCCAGGAGCAAGTAGTTAGGTCATTTCTGCCTTTTTTTTTTCAGTACTAGCTAACACAGGGGCAGGATGGTACGTCCACTTCCAGAAGGTTTAACATAGGTTTAGGAAATGTGTTCGTTTCAGGTCTCAGTGATCAAATGATGTCATGGCGTTGTTGTGAGCAGTAAATAGATTACTGTACAGAAATGAGACTGGTACTCAGTGCTCATTAAAAATGTTAGTTTCTTTTCTCTCCCAACCCAGCTGCCCCCCAACCCTTCCATCTCTGTTTGTTTCTATGGGGCAGAGGGGAGGGTCTCATTTTCATATTAATAATATCTAAACCAGTGGTATACCATAGTAGCAGTACTCAAAAAAGTTTGTTGAATGAGTAAGTGCAAATTAAAAAACTAAATTTAAAGCAATAAAATCAACGTACTTTGCAGAACTTTAATACCAGTTTAAGCCATGGAACTTGATTTCTTTCAAGCATAATTAACTTATTTATTGCTCTTTTATTCATTCATGTACATTAAGTGTAAAGGGTTGAAGTGTGTGCTGACAACTGATTATGAGAACCTCACCAAGAAATGTCTGAATTTCTGTAGAGTTTGCAGCTCCAGACTGATCTTTTTCAGTTCCAAGGCAGGTGCTAATTCTTATGGCTACTACGGCATCTCACTTTTGCATGTGGTACTGGACTAATAATAGCTACCACTTACTGGCAGCCGCTCTGTTCTGAGAACAAGTTCAGCACTTTCTCTACTTCCATCTCTTTTAATCCTCCAGACAATACTGAGACCTGTTATCCTCTTATTACAGAGAAACTGAGGCTTGGAGAGATTAAATAACTTACCCAAGGTTTGACACCATGTATATTGCACAGGCAGCATTGAGATCCAGGTTTTGGTCTTGGCTCTGAAACCTGTATCCTGAAGGCATCACAGAATAGTGATTAGAACTGTGGACTTTGGGCCCTCCTGCCTGGGCTCAACCCCAGCTGTGTAAACGCAGACAATTTGTGGAAGGCCTCTGTGCCTCAGTGCTCTCATCTGAAAATGGGGTTCTTAACCCAGTTAATAAACTGGACAAAGATCTGTACAGTTGGCAAATAATACAAGAAGATGCTCCACATCGTATGTCTTTAGGGAATTGCAAATCAAAACGTCAGTGACATATCACTGCACACCCATTAGAACAGCAAAAATCCCAAGCACTGACAACATCAAGCACCGGGGTGGATGTGGAGCAACAGGAACTCTCATTCACTGCTGGCAGGAATGCAAAACGGAGCCGCCACTTTGAGAGACAGGCAGTTTCTTACAAACCTGCATGTACTCTTACTCTTAGATGTTTACACAAATGACTTGAAAACTTATATTCACACAAAAGCTTGCACGTGGGTGTTTATAGAAGCTTTATTTATAATTGCCCAAACTTGGAAGCAACCAGGATGTCTATTAATAGGCGAATGGATAAACAAACTGGCATGTCCATACAATGGAATGTTATTCAGCAATATAAAAGGAATGCTCTATCAAGCCCTGAAGGACATAAAACCTTAAATACATCTGCTCAGTGAAAGAAACCATAATGGTTTCAAGCATGTGACATTGCGGAAAAGACAAATTGAAGAAAGGAAAGTAGCCGTGCCCAGGGGTTCAGGGCTAGTGAGGGAAGGATGAATAGTGGAGTACAAGGAAATTACATGGTAGTGAAACGATTCTGTATGGTACTGTAATGGTGAATACATGTCATTACTTGTTTGTTAAAACTCACTGAACTGTACAGCACAAAGAGTTAACCCTAATGTAAACTAGGGACTTTAGGTAATAATAATGTATTAATATTGTCTCATCAATTGTAACAGAAGTACTAAGTTAATGCAGGATAATAAGGAACAGTATGTGGATGATTGGCATTGGCGGGGAGGTGGAGGGAAAGGGGGGTATATAGGAAGTTTCTGTATCTTCCACACAATTTTTCTGTGAACCTCAAACTGCTCTAAAAAATAAAGTATACTAATTAAAAAATAAAGTTTAAAAAAAAAAGAGGGTGGTGTGAGGAGTTGATGAGAATATAAATAAAATACTTAGAACAAATGTCTGGTGCATAGCAAGTACCGAATAAATGTTTTATTATTGTTGATTATTATTATTATTATTTATTATTATTATTATTATTATTATTATTATTATTAAACTCTATTGCTCCTTAGAGGTAATCCAGACATTTGTTCAGAAGCAACCTGTACTTTGGGTGAGGAATTTACTGTGACTTTAGGCATATAACATAAACTTTCTGTACCTTTATTTCCTCCACGATAAAATGGGATAATGATTGTACCTACTTCTTAGGTTGTTGTGAAGATTTCACGAATTGATGCATGTAGAAGATTAAGAGCAGTACCTGGCGTGGAAGTGTTCATCAGATATAGCTGCTTTTACTACTGTTTCTATACTATCTCTCACCCCTTAGTGCTCCATGGTATTCTGGTCAAATGCACCACCTAATTTCTTTTTCACTTTCTCCCATTTCAGGCCAAGATGCCTTGAGTGTCTTTTAACTTATTATCCCTGGCCTTAGTACAGGGCACAGGTGCAATGAGATGCTTAGTATCTGCTGAACAAACAAATGGACAGAGCTACAGATCTTAAACCTGGGCCCTGTAAGAAGGTGTTTAGCATTCATTTGTGAGAGCACTTCAAGTATAGGTCTTACATGCAGATGAATGAAAAGTAGTACACTTGATTTACTGGGGGTCCCCCTTACTATCTATTGTGTTTTAGGCTCTTCTTGGGTTAGCTTAAGATT
>NW_005879457.1:0-6971 GCF_000147115.1 Myotis lucifugus | reverse complement strand
TATTAAATGTTTGACCAAGCACAGCAGGCTAACTTTTTAAGTTGATAATTTTGTATGGCCTGAGAATGATGTTATAAATATCCAAATGGCCCTTGGCAGGAAAAAAGGTTCCCCACCCTTGATCTATGACATTCCTGTCTACATCCCGATCGGAACTCATTCTTCAACATTCCTTTATGACTGTGCTAGCCTTCCTGAAAATGATCTGTTTGGATATTGCAGGCAGGCAGTACATCACCTGTGTGTGCCCTTTGTCCATCTTTCTTATTATCCTTTACTTTGTAAAGTGATATGCTGCTTTTGAGTTTGAAACAATTTCTAACATAGGTAAGAGTTGCAACACAGAGACATCCCTCAGGATCTGCCTTGTGTCTCGTACATCCTTGTAGCAGAAGGATCCAGACCAGGACCAGCCGGTAACTCCCCTGTAGTACAATGCCCCTCACTTAGTGTTTGTCCAACTCTTCCTCACAAGCAGACTAGGAACTTTGGCAGGGATATGCCAGAGCATTGCTGTGTTCTCGTGTGGGGGAGGGGGTGGCTATCATTCCCTAATCCTACTTTTCACCCACTAGTTTTTAGCAGTCATTGATGTATCTTCCCTGAATCAATTATTTTTTTAAAAATATATTTTATTGATTTTTTACAGAGAGGAAGGGAGAGAGAGATAGAGAGTTAGAACCATCGATGAGAGAGAAACATCGATCAGCTGCCTCCTGCACATCTCCTACTGGGGATGTGCCCGCAACCCAGGTACATGCCCTTGACCGGAATCGAACCTGGGACCCTTCAGTCCGCAGGCCGACGCTCTATCCACTGAGCCAAACCGGTTTTGGCACCTGAATCAATTATTGCTATGCTGGTTACAAAATGGTTATTTTCTTATTCCTTATTTATTAGTTGGCCTTCGACCACAGTGAAGAGCTTTCTCTTCTCCCCATTTATTTTGTTTTAATTTTTATCAGTATGATCTGCATTCTTACCTTGTTCAGTGGGTTATAATTTACCTTGATGCCGAATTGTCCCAAAGTTGGCCAATGGGAGTACCTCCTGCTGGCTTCTTTGTCATTCTTTGGTCACTTCCTTACTTGCTGGCATAGGAAATGTTCACAGGTGGTCTAATTCTTCCCCTGCCTCAGCCTTGGAGTGGGCTGTCTCTCTAGGGAGTCTGGTTCCTGTGGGTGGAGAACAGCAGAAAGCTGCTTACAAGTCTTCTCATGGGCAGAGATAGGAACCATGTCACACACCTGTGCACGTAACAGGCACACACATGCACATCATACACTCCCACCTGGTTCTCATCCAGGGTTCCTTCAAATTTTTGTCCATTCCAGTTTCTCTGACATGCACTACCTCACTCCCTCTTCCCCTTGACCCCTAAGCCCTCTTCCATACACTGGCACATACCTGGAGTGGGCCTTGAACTACAAGGTGGGTACCCCACTCTCCTCCCCTATCTCCCTAGATATTGCCAGCAACTTTTGCCCCACTCTGATCTGCCCGTGGTTTTTTACCTGAGAAGGAGGGAGGGAGCAGTGATGTGTTTTTAAAGTTGAGTTTGTGTTTTATGTTGCACCCTAGTGTTGGTTTCTCTCTTTTTTTAATGAATACTTCAAAGGGGAAGCCATTCATTAGTTCTTTCACCAAGATAATGCCATACATCTGTGGTTGGGCAATAAAAAAGTGTGACTTTGCTCTGGCTGTTGTGGCTCAGTTGGGCATCCCATGCACTGAAACGTCTTTGGCTTGATTCCTGGTTAGGGAACATGCCTGGGTTGCGGGTTTGATCCCCAGTTGGGACATGTGCAGCAGGCAGCCAGTCGATGTTTCTCTCTCATGTCAGTGTTTCTCTCTATACCTTTCCCTCTTCCTTCCTCTCTCTATTATGGCTTCATTGTCACTTACATCAGAGCATCTTGGGTTCACTCCTCATGCCTTCTGTCTGATCGCAAGACCTGAGTCTTTAGTTTTAGATCTATCCAGTCCTTGTGAGCAGCATGTTGAGATACAATCATTCTGAGTAAAAATCATTGTTGATTAGATCTGAATACAGTCAAATGTCATGATTAACTCTTTTGACACTTCACCAGGTCTGTGGAAAGAGGGACATTGAGATTTCTGTGATGGATTTTATGGCTTACTGAAAAGTGTTTTTTTCTTGTTTCATGTAACTCCAATCTATAATAATAAAAGCGTAATATGCTAATTAGTCCAGACAGCCAAACGACCTTCCGGACGACCTTCTGGACAACCTTCCAGATGAAGCCGGGGCTAAGCGGGCCAACCCCCTTGCACGAATTTCGTGCATCGGGCCTCTAGTTGTGTATAAAATTTTCTGTTACAATGTTATTTACTCCTGTTACTGAAATACAATACTACTCCTGGTCATTTCTAAAACCTCAATTTACAGAAAATATCCATTATCTTTGGGAAGAAGTAGACAGTGGACTCAATGGTTGTAAGAGGAGCACATTTTCAAATACTCTCCATCTTGGAAAGTGACATTCTGGAATAGTTCCTGCCACAAGGACAGACCGCATTACATTTGTCTAGGGCCATTTTTATTTCTCTTTCTATTCAATCTCTGTAAGCACTTGGTAACCCCAAGCTGACTTTTAGCTGTCCAAAAATGTCCTCTCAGGATTTCTCAAGTCTTTTTTTCCTGGAAGTGATCTGTGCTGGAAAACATCCCAGACAGATTGTTTAGCCTCCGTGTGTGTGTGTGTGTGTGTGTGTGTGTGTGTGTGTGTGTGTTTGTGTGTACACGTGCACGCACATGTACGTGTATGTATGTGTGAATGAAATTTACTGAATGTGTATGTCAAACCTCAATTCATCATTACATGTAAAAAATGATTATCACTGCTGTATTTTCTCAGAGATTTTATGATCAAGAATGGCTTAAGCCCCAGCTAGGGGGCTTGGTTGGTAGGAGCATTGTCCCATACACCAAAAGTTTGCTGGTTCTATGCCTGGTCAGAGCACATACCTAGGTTCTAGGTTTGATTCCTGGTCAGTGCATGTATGGGAGGCAACCGATCGATGTTTCTCTCTCTCTCTTTCCCTTCCTCTCTCTAAAGTCAATAAAAAATATATCCTTAGGTGATGATTAAAAAAAAAAAAAGAATGGTTTAAAAGTTTTGTTCTATTGATTACAATTTTAAGGCAAATTGAGGACTTTACAAAGATTTTCAGAGAAAAACTTTTTTTCAGATTATTGAGAAAAAATAGGTAAACATTATCTTAATGATACTTTAATATTTAATAGCTTCACTTTCTCCATAAAGTGACACTTAATCATGAGACTATTGCTCTCAAGGTGGTGAGGGTTCTGAGGCCTTCAATACACATAGATTTGTAAAAATCTTAGTGTTTCTACAAAGCAGCATATGTCTGTATATACACTGTGACCTGAGTGTGACCTCAAGGGAGTGACCACATAGACTAGGCATAGAGGGGAAATAGAAGGTAAGGAAGACATGAGGTTCTGTTTATTTTTTAGTTGTTTAATAAGAAAACATACCAAGTGTATTTGATATTATTACCAAATTATCATTGTTACCTAAGTGTGTATTTCATGATATTGCCCAAAAAGTCAGAATGTCTTGTACACTGAAATTTTAACAGTGTGCTCTACATAATCGGAGTCTTACTTTTTTGTAGGAGCATAAAGACCCCACGATCCAAGATGATATCCTGGAGTTAGAGATGGATGAACTCAATCAACACGAATGCATGGCAACCATGACAGCCCTGATTAAGCACATGCAGAGAAATCAGATCCTACCTAAAGGAGAAGAGGTCTGTCTGTCTTCAGTATCTTACATTGTCTCACTTAATTATATTCACTGATGTCACATTAAGAATGGACAGTTAGCCCTGGCCAGTGTGGCTTGGTTGGTTGGATGTCGTCCTGTACACTGAAAGGTTACAGGTTTGATTCCCGGTCAGGGTGCATACCAAGGTTGTGGGTTTGATCCCTGGTTGGGGTGGGTAAGAGAGGCAACCAATTGAAGTTTCTCTTTCACAGCGATGTTTCTCTCTCTTCCTCCTTCTCCTCCTTTCCTCTCTAAAATCAGTAAAAGCATGTCCTCAGGTGAAAAGTGAAAAAAAAAAAAAGAACACTTAATATCACAGACTAAAACCAAATTCCATATCAAATAAACATGATTTTTGCTGTTCATCTTTTACTTTGTTATTGTTGCCTCATAATATCAAAATATGAAGTTATTTTAGTCTATTTTTGAAGGTAATTTTGAATGTATCATTTCAGGGTTCAGTGCCAACACATCTTCCTCCTTGGATGAAATTTCTTCATGACAAACTAGGAAATCCATTGGTATCATTGAATATTCGTCTCTTCCTAGCTAAGCTTATTATTAATACAGAAGAAGTAAGTCATTTATTATTTCTTCAAATATTCTTTGCAATTATATGCATCTTCTTTAAAAAGCCCACAACAGCCCGACTGGCGTGACTCAGTGGTTGAGCATAACCTATGAACCGGGAGATTGCGGTTTGATTCTGGTCAGGGCATATGCCCAGGTTGTGGGGTTGATCCCTGGTGGGGTCATGCAGGAGGCAGCCAATCAATGATTCTCTCTCATCATTGATGTTTCTATCTCTCTCCCTCTCCCTTTCTCTATGAAATCAATAATATATACATATACATATATGTACATATATATATATATATATATATATATATATATATATATATAAATAAAATAATAAAAATAAAAAGCCCATACCAGCCCAGCCGGTGTGGCTCAGTGGTTGAGCATTGACCCATGTACCAAGAGGTCCCTGATTTAAATCCCCATCAGGGCACATACCCAAGTTCTAGGCTCCACTCCTAGTCCCCAGTAGGGGGTGTGCGGAGGCTGCCAATGTATGTTTCTCTCTCATTGATGTTTCTATTGCTCCCTTTCCCTTCCTCTCTTTCTAAAAATAAATAAAAAACATTTTAAAAAACAAAAATTTTTAAAAATCCCTCAACAAAGAAAGATGTTCTCTGAATAAATTAACCAACCATATTTATTTCTTTGCTCAACATCATTCTTTTATCATTTTCTTTTTAAACATGTAAGTTAACTTCTATTGAGATAGAAGTGATCTTTTTATAAGTATGTGTGTGGACAACTTTCTGATGGCTGCCAGCCTTCTTTGTTGTAGTAGCAAAGAAGGTGGTAAAATTACTCCTGTTAACTCTATGTGAAAAACAACTGAGTCTCTTAGATAGTTGCTGAATTTGTCATTTACTCTGCAGGTAGCACTGTGTTAGGGAGGAGCATCTTCCACCAGTGGAGTTAGGTGAGATTTTTAAGAGAGCCCTTGAGTTAGGTGTTGTAAAGTAGCAGTGGGAGTTTACATTCTGCTTAGAAGCAGCAGTATGAGCAGAGATAGCCCCTGAGAGAGCCAAGCATGCCTGCTCTGACGCACAGACCAGGGGCACATGGGACAGACAGTATGGGTGGCATGGTTACACGTCTGAGCGGCAGGCAAGCTGAGCCAGGCCTTCGGGTCCATGCAAGGACCTCGCTCATTCGTTGAGCGGTAGGGAGCCACTGAAGGGTGCTAAGTAGGCTGACTTGGTCCACTTGGCCCCACAGAAAGTCCTTCTAGTCGGCACTGCAGATGTGAAGGCCACGGGGCTCTGGGGAGGTGGTTGAGAAGGCTGACCTGAGGCTGCGCAGAGCCTGTTCCTCAGGGTCGTGCTTAATTCCTAGCTCCTGCGGCTGCCACAACAGGTACCACAAAACGATGGCTTAAACAGCAGAAACTGAAGCCAGAGTTCACGATCAGAGTGTTGGTAGGGCTGATTCTTTTTTCTTTTTTTATAATAAGATATTTCATGTTCCAGGGCCAGCTTTATTTTAACTGAAATCATACTTTTTAAAAGGACAGATACAGTAAATAATAGGAAACAGGCTTAAAATTTACTCCATGTTTAATGTAGAAGTTTCCCTTAACAGTATACAATTCCATTCAACCCCAAATTATAGACTAATTTCTGTGTAGCTATTACAGTTAGTCATTTCAATCTACGAAAATTGTATATTAAGTGGACATTTTCAAAATTACTGCCTCAAATCAAGATTCATGTTAGAATTGAAAAATGCACCTGGTCATCTAAGTTGGGGCAAATAGTTCTCTTGTTTTGTGATCTAGCTACATTTATACTGTCCTCAGCCCAGTCTCTTCCAGACTTCATCAGGATTATAAATGTAAAAAGTACCAGCTTTTGGTGCTCTGATCTGACCTCCTCAGTTCAAAGGACTAAAGATATTAGGTAATTTCCAGGTCTAAGTTAAGGCCAGAAGTTTAAATTGGTAGCTGGTTTTGGAACAGATGCATCAGCTCATGGCCTTTGGGGTCAGAGATTAGGTCAGCAGATATTTTCCTTTCTATATTTCCTTTCATGCTGTCCTAAACATTTTTGTGAGAAAAAATCTATTAGGATTTTCTTCTGACCTCATACAAATACTGTTCCACAAAATTAATAACAGCCACAGATTCATTACCTGCTGCCTTCTTAAAGTCATTACTGAATAACCTGTCTTAAATATATATATTTTTCTATGATGAGAACAGTAAAATAGAGTTGAAGCAAAAATACTAAATTTCATTCAGTGTATTTGTATTATAATTATTTGAATTATTAATATTGCTTAGTAAAGTTCTTTCATCTCTTAGAATCTCTATTTCAAGCATAAATACACCTTATTTAGTGATATTTCTAAACAGTTTTGAGATTTTGTCCCCCTTACAAATGCAACTCATATTTCTAGTTAGATTCTTGAGAGTTCTTTTTGTGACAGACATAACTTAGTGAGTATCTTGAAGCTTTATTAAAGTGTAATGATAAACAAAATAAGCCAAAAACAACACAGAAGTAAGTATATACAGGTTATATTAAAACTAAATGTTTAACTCTCAGGACGAATCTCTCAGAGGAATCACAAAACTTA
>NW_005879456.1:0-6971 GCF_000147115.1 Myotis lucifugus | reverse complement strand
ACATGTGGACCCAGCCCAGGTTGTGAATGTGGAACCAAGGCGGGTGTTTAGGGGGGTGCAGGGGAGTGAAGGCACCTCTTCACCTGGGCATGCCCATGGGGTGGGCAGCTCTTCTGGCCCCGCTCTGGCCAGCCAGAGCCCCAAGTTCCCACGGCCCTCACCTCTACTAAATGCCCATCCCTGGCCCTCCCCTCCCCGTCCCGACCCCTGCTGACCTTCAAGGAGGCTCTGGAGGAGGGCGGGATGCCGCTGTCATACTTTCCAGAAACGATGCCGCAGGCCAGAGGGGACCAGGTCATGGCACCCACTCCTGCAGGAGGAAAGCCAGGCGAGGTCATGCCCTGGGCCCCCAGGTGGGGTGGGGGAGGCGGGGGAGAGGGCTGTGCAGGGGGCGGGGGCTGGGGGAGGGCGGGGCAGGGGGCAGGGACTGGGGAGAGGTTGGTGCAGGGGGCGGGGACTGGGGGAGGGCGGGGACTGGGGAGAGGGGGGGAGGGCAGGGCGCCCACCGATCTTGTGGAAGAGCTCGGGCAGCTGCACCTCCACCTTCTCGCGCTGGAACATGTGGTACTCCGCCTGCTCGCAGATGGGCGGGATCAGGTTGAACTGCCGGGCCACCGAGTAGGCTTCCTGCGGGTGCAGAGGGCACGTTGGGCCCTGCCCGGTACCGGGGCCGCCCGGGCAGCAGGGAGGACACACGGGCCTCCCGGGGAAGGACCGCCACCTGCCCCTCCCCCTCTCAGCGATCCTGGGCACCTGTCAGGTCGGGCCCTGCGGTGGGAAAGGGGTGGCTGAGGGACTGAGGGACTTGGCTTCTGGCATTCCCGGCCAGGTGGCCTTGGGCGGGGCTCACCGCCTGGACCTCAGTTTCCCCATCTGTCATGAGGGTCCATGAGCAGCGGTGTTGGCAGCCCTCGGACGGCGCCTGGCCCAGGGGCACATCGGGGCTGCCTGCCGTGGGGCCACTGCTTTGGTCGTCACTCCAGGGCCTGGCCCCGGGGGGACGGCACGGGCAGAAAATGCTCGGTCAGGAGGGAGAGTGGCCGCATCTGCCCATTTCTGGAACTTGGAGCTTAAGGTCTCAACCCCGCAGACCAGACTGGTGAGCCAGGGCTGATGTCCGCAGACAGACCCAGGGGAAGCCCTGCGTGCCAGCCTGGGAGACTCAGTTCTCCTGTCTGTGAAATGGGGAGAAGGCGCTGGTGGCGCCAGAGGATGCTGGTTGCTGCTTAGTGCCGAGAGCTCGGTGCCCGGGCCCGGGGCGGCTGTCCGCGGGGCTGCAGGCCTCTGCCAAGAGCTTCGCACCTGCTCTCAGGTCACCCCCAAAACAGCCTCCCGGGGCCCTCCTCGCAGTCCTGCCCCACAGGGGAGTGAGCCCATCTTAACCCAGGTCAGCCCCACCCCCGCCCTGAGCTGAGACCAAGACCGGCAGCCATGGCCGCCGCACGTCACAGCACCTGTGCCATTGGACCCACAGCCCGGAACCTGCCGGAGCCCAGGACCGGGATCCCTCCGCAGAGCGGGCAGGAGCCCACGCGTGCACACACCCCAGAGGCCCCGTACCATGATCTCCATGGAGCTCCAGCGGGACGTGCCCCAGTACATGGCCATCCCCTGGTTGATGACGTGGGTCATGGCGCGCACGGTCTCTGTCGGGAGAGAAGGGGAAGTGCAGGTTGGGGGGTGGCGGGGCCCGGGGCCCAGCGGGGGACATTCTGCAAACACAGGCGCGCCGGGAGCAGGGCAGGGTGCTGCAAAGACGTCTTGCAAGCTCTGTACTTCCTGGCTCCCAGGTCGGGGGCGGGGACCCGGGGCGACAGAAAAAAGTGGACCTGCTCCAAGCAATTGGTCTTTTTTTTTTTTAAATCCTCACCCGAGGATATTTTTCCATTGATTTTTAGAGAGAGTGGAAGAGAGAGGAAAGACAGAGAGAAACACATCGATGCGAGAGAAACACATCGATTGGTTGCCTCCTGCACACGCCCTGACCAGGGCCCGGGCCAGGGAGGAGCCTGCCACCGAGGTACGTGCCCTTGACCGGAATCCAACCTGGGACCCTTCTGTCCGTAAGTGGACGCTCTATCCACTGAGCCACACCGGCCAGGGCCAAGCAATTGGTCTTGAAAGTGACTTCCCCCGGTAGGTACAGGCCTTATGGGGTCTTTGAGATGGGTGGTGGGTGGCCTGGGTGCTTCTGTGTCAGGTTAGAAGGGTTGTGGGGGGAGATCGGAGGATGTGCTGCCAGTCTCGAGAGGCCCTCTAGTCCCAGGAGGGACCAGGGACCGACCCCCAGGCAGAGCCAGGGAGGGATGAAGGTCACAGCCAGCCTGGCAGGAGGCAGCAGAGGTAAACGCAGTGTTCGCCTGTTTCTGGGCGGCTGCTCCGGGCTCCTCCCACTCCCCCTGGGAGCTGCAGAATTGGAGGGCGCAGTGACCGTGGCATCTGCAGGGACAGAGGGCGCAGGGCCCTGGGTGGCCCAGAATTGCTAGAGGAGACAGGGGCAGCCCGTCTGGGCCAGGCCCCCGCTTCGCACGCCAGCCCCGTCCCAGGCTGGAGCATGTCCTGGCACAGGGTGGCTTCTGCTCCCAGCGCCATGGGGGTCTGGGGGACCCTCCTGGGGAGGCCCGAGGCTGCAGCGGGACGTCAAGGTCTCCACCGAAGACCCGGCAGCGAGAATCCCGTGTCCTCGGACCTCAGCCGCGGAGACTGGCCTTGCTTTTAAATGGGGCGACGCCCCCCCCCGCCCCCCCCCCGGCTCCTCAGGAGAGGCTCTGGGAGGCGAAACCTGCCGGCTTCCCTTCCTGGGCTGCCTCAGCTCGTGGGGATGCTGTCGTTTTTGAAACAGAACCTGACCTCACATTTCTCAGTTCTAACGTCTCAGCTTCGCGGGGGGAGGCCGCTCCCCCAGATGCCTCCCGGGCCCCATACAGTGCTTGCAAGTCCGGGCAGCGTGGGAAGTGGAGCCGACAAACAGTGTTTCTAAAACCGAGCGAGACGCAGGCCCCTGGCCGAGGGCCCCTTTCAGGAGAAGGCGGCGGTGGCTGGGCTCCTGGGGTGGCCGTCTCCGTGGGCGCGGAGACGCCCTCAAAACTCACACCTGGGCGTCCACACCTGCAGGCCGAGCCCCGTCCTCCCTCCCGTCCCAGGGAGGGGAGCTGGCTGGCGGGGAGCCCGGGCCCGTGGACCCCCCAGACCCCCCAGGGCCGCCCTTTTGCTGACACCGGTGGACGTGGAGGACAACAGTGTCGGTTGGAGGGGCTTGAGGGTCCCACACCCGCGCCCTGAGCCCCGTGCCGGCCTGGCGCCCCGTCGGGCTCTTTAGAAACACTCTCGGGGGACCTGCAGCCAAGCAGCGCGAGCGCCCCTTCCTCTCAGCCACGGCGCAGGCCCACATGCTGGAGAGGAAGCCCAGGCGCCCCGTCCCCAGCCTGGCTCCCGGCCGGGCCCTTCCATGCAGAGGGCAGGCCGCCCGAGCCTGCGGTCACGGCCACGCGGTAGCCCCACAGCCCGTGGCGGCCCTGACGGCGGGTGCCCTGGGCCCAGGCTGCTGGGCTCCCGGAGGGTCCCAGGCGGTGGCAGGCGGGCACGGAGCCCACACCCGGGACCGTGGTGCCCTCACACGGACCATGGCGCTCTGCCCTCTGCCCCAGTGTGATGTCAGTGCCCCAGACACAGGGGCAGTGAGGGGCCTGTCCTTCGCCTCAATATTTAATGCTGTCGAACAAATCCTTGCAGCTGCTGCCAAGACCCCTGGCATCTCCTGCCGTGTCACAAATAATACATGGGCGGGGTCGGGTGGCAGTGCCAGTTGGCAGGCAGGAGCCCTGCCGCCGTGGAACTCAGCCCAGGCCCCCGGGAGGCTGTGGCCTGCCGTGGGGTGGGGTCCTGGGGCCCTGAGGGCCAGAGGCTGCCAGGGTCTCAAGTTTCCCGGCTCATGAGGGGGTCCTTCCAGGGGGACAATGTTCCATTCCAGTGGGGGGTCAGGCCACACAGGAAGGGGTGAGTGGCAGGTGGCCAGCCCTCCCAGGGATACGGGCGCCATGCCTGCCAGGACGCTCACGGAGGAGCCAGGCGCTGTGGGCGCAGCCCGCATGGGGCTCATGGCTTCTGGCTGGGGCAGGAGCTTAGCAAACATGAATTACGGAGAAGGGAAGACTTGTGGGGGCCACATGCTCTGGGATCCCCGATGTGTTTGCTCCGGGGGGACCCTGGCCTCCCCCAGCCCTGCCCCAGCCCACCCAGCGCCAAGGTTTTAGGCCCTGATCGCAGCATCCCCAGCTCAGGAGGGGCCTCGGCCACCCCAGGACCTCAGCAGCGCCAGGCGGGGGGCGGGGCATGCACAGAGGGCGGAGAATGAAGGACAGCGGCCGGCGGGGCGGGGCACCGAGTTTCCCTTTTGCATTTTATGGAGGAGTTTGTCCTGGGGAAGGAGTCATGTAAATAAAACCACTGCCTCATAAAATGCAGCTCAGACACAGGTCAATGGCCGGCGAGGGTACTGGGTACCTTCTATGATGAATGTCCTGGACTTGGAGGAACTAAATGGGTCCCCTGGTGATAAAAGAGAGATTCAGAGACCAGAGTCGACAGCTGTGGGGACCGGGGAGGCGCGGATGACAGAGGGCGCGGGAGGGAGGCACAAATCACTTCCGCAGAATTCGAGTTAAAAGCCCCACGCACATATATATATATATACACACGCGTGCACACACGGTGTACATATATACACACATATATGTCAACAAATGAAGGAAAAATAACTGAACACCTCACGTTCCAAGTCCCCGAAGCAGGAGAGCACATGAGAGGTCTGAAGCAGGAGGCCGAGGGAGATGGGAGGGGGTGGCCGCGGGAGTCGAAAGAATAATTAAGCGCCTAAGAAACTAAAACCGCTCTGCGAAGCCCTGCGTGTCTTTTCTCCTCGAAGGAGCTGAGCGAAAGAGGGAGGCCTCGGGAAGGTGATGGAAAGGAGGAGCAGTTGCAACGAGCCATCATCTTGTGACCCCACTGAGCTGCCAACTCTTAACAGCCAGGAGGGGAGAGAGCATGCCACAGCCTCGAACCCCGGACGGGGACCCAGGTGTGCCAGGTGCCCCCGGCTGGGGGGAGGGGGAGTCTGGGGCCGAGCTCAGGCCGCCCTGCCCGCTCTCTCCGCCCCAAAGGCCTGGCCTGCCCTCCCCGCTGGCCTGGGTGCCCAGCGGGGCCTGTGCCGAGGCCCTCAAGCCTCAGGTAGGACCTCTGGGCCAGCCGGCGGAGAACCCACCTTCCATGGGCGTGTTGGGGTCCGGGCGGTTGGCAAACACCACGTCCACATACTCGAGCTGCAGCCGCTCCAGGGAGGCCTTCAGACCTGGGAGGAGTGGGAGGGAGGGTCACCGTCATCACAGATTGCCGGGGCCGCCGCCCGAGCCAGAGGTGGAAGGGAGAGGCGGGCAGTTGGGGGCCGTGGAGGCCAGGGGAGGAAGCCAAAGTCCTGCGCTGGGATGTGGGGGGACCGTCCCGGGTCTCCCGTGGCCCGTGGGGTGACAGGGAGGGAGGGGCAGGATGTATGGCGCCCACCGCACCCAAGGCCGAGGGCGTCTGACCCTGCACCCGGCGGGGTCAGAGCAGAGCTGGAGTGAGTGCTGGGCTGGGGCAGGGGTGGCCAGGCCCCCCAATCATCTGTTAGTGGATGAACATGAGGAGGACAGAAAAGGCAGGAGACACGGAAAATATGGTGGAAGAGGGTCGCGCTGGCTGACCCGGCCGTGCTCCGGGTGCTGAGCCCCTCGGGCCGTGTCTGACATCCACCCTCGCCTGGGTGCTCCCCATTCCCGGGGCCCCCACGGGCTGTGCTCTCCCTGAGCCGCGTCAGAGGCCTGGGGAAGTGACGGCGCTCACTCCCCATCAGCACTGAATGGAAAGCCAGGCCTGTCTGTGTCCTGCTCGGAGGCCACACTGTCCCTCCCCGGGCGACACCGGCCCCACCCTGCCCACACCCCTGCCCTCCCTCGGACACGGAGGAGCGGGTGTCCCCAGGCCTGGGGCTGTGCTCGTCGGGAGGGGTGGGTGTGCACCCTCCGTTTTGCACCCAGGGCCCCTCACCTTCTATGATGTGCTTCCGGGAGAGGCCCCTCTCGGTCTCCGCTCTGAAAAACAGGCCCACAGCGCGTGAGGGCGAGCGGTTTGGGGTGTTGATGATGCAAATGTTAGGCAGAAAGGTAGGTCAGCGGGCGTCACTTCGGGGTGGAAACCGGGAGGCCACAGGGGTGCTCTCGCAGGCGGGGTGGGGGTATGGGGGGAGGGGGACCCAGGCTGCTCCCGGCCGTCCTGGGGAGGGGGCGGCCGTGGGGGGCGGGTTCCTGTTTTTCAATCTGCTCTTCTGCTTGGCGTGGATTTTTTTAAAGATTAAGAATGAACCTTATCCCTGTCCGGGCACATGTCCGGGTTGCGGGCTCGATCCCCAGTGGGGAGCGTGCAGGAGGCAGCTGATCCATGATTCTCTCCCATCACTGATGTTTCTCTCTCTCTCCCCCTCTCCCTTCCTCTCTGAAATCAATAAACATATATTTTAAAGAATGAACCATATTTGTAATTCCCAGCCCCCGAGAGAGAATATGGGAGACCCCCGGAGGCTGGGAGGGGTGCTGAGGCCCAGGGAAGGTCAGGGGTTTGGACAGTTCACCAATTGTCTGTTTCCCAGGATTTTTAGAACGCTACCTTGGTGATCGGAAAAAAAGAACAAATCCACGAGTGTGAACATAAAAACTAAGCAAGGTTTGAATAAAAGACAGACTCAGTCGAAGCCGCTTTTCGGGAACTTGACCTCCCTTCGTAGGGACGGGCGCCAGGGCAGACGGCGGCACCAAAGCCAGGCCACCCGCGTCAGCACCAGGGGACAGGGAGCAGCAAGGGCCTGACTTCTGCCCTCGCGCCCGCCCCTCACACGCGCGCCCAAGATCCCGAAAAAGGTTACGACGTAGTCTTTCGGGCAT
>NW_005879455.1:0-6972 GCF_000147115.1 Myotis lucifugus | reverse complement strand
CAGCGCGTGACCTTGCTGAGTTAATCAGTAAAGAAACTAATCAGTTGGAAAAATGCAAATTTGTGTTCTGCACCGAGTTGGAAACTCATTACACGGAGCCACTCCTTCCGTTTAGTGACTGGAAATCTGGGTCAGATAAGGAACCATGGAGGGCGGTGCTCAGCAGGCCGGAGGGCAGACGCACCCTGAATGGGACCGTCTACGTCACTGGGATGAATGTCTCCGTAGGTCCCTTCATTGTGTCTCCAGATCAGAAAATGGCCAACTCCGTGTTCCCTTAAGATGTATTTTGGTTTTGAGTTTGAGGAGTTTACCTGCTCCTTTAGTCCAACTGGCAAACCTGGGATCACAAGTCCCAGAGGCGAACATCCCGTGGACGAACCCCATCCCTTGCTACCTGGAACCTCTGTGTCACTAAGTCCGAGAAACCAGAACAGTGCATTTTTTCAAAATGCCAAGTATGGTTTCAACCCATGACTGGCGCTCAGTACCCCGGTGGGACCAACCAGTAGTGGTGTTGCATTGCCCTGGCACCAGAAGGTCACTGGTTCCATTCCCCATCAGGGCACACACCCTCGAGCTCAATATCCAGTAGGGGGCGTGCAGGAGGCAGCCAGTGGATGTTTCTCTCTCCCATGGATAGTTCTCTCCCTCTCTCCCTCTCCCCTCTTCTCTGTCTAAAGTCAATAAAAACGCATTTAAGCCGAAACTGGTTTGGCTCAGTGGATAGAGCGTCGGCCTGCGGACTGAAAGGTCCCAGGTTCGATTCCGGTCAAGGGCATGTACCTGGGTTGCGGGCACATCCCCAGTGGGAGATGTGCAGGAGGCAGCTGATGGATGTTTCTCTCTCATCGATGTTTCTAACTCTCTATCTCTCTCCCTTCCTCTCTGTAAAAAATCAATAAAATATATTTTTAAAAAAAAACGCATTTAAAAGATAATAATAATGGTGCTTCATTTTCCTCCCTCACTCTCCTCCAACTGATCAAGCAACTTCAAGAATACGGAGACATGCCGAAACCAGTTTGGCTCAGTGGATAGAGCGTTGCCCTGCGGACTGAAAAGTCCTGGGTTCAATTCCGGTCAAGGGCATGTACCTGGGTTGCGGGCACATCCCCAGTAGGAGATGTGCAGGAGGCGGCTGATCGATGTTTCTTTCTCATCGATGTTTCTAACTCTCTATCCCTCTCCCTTCCTCTCTGTAAAAAATCAATAAAATATATATTTTAAAAAAAAGAATACGGAGACCGTCTCTCTGCACTTTTGCCAACTTCTCTCCCCGTGTGTGCGCCTTGGAAAATCCCGTGTGATTGACTTCCACACGCATCACCTTGGAAGACACCTGCCAGAAAATGCCAACAGAGGAGAGGGCCCTTACCACGCACAAGTACGTGCAGCAAGAGGGTCTCGAATTCGGCGCGCCCGTCTTGTGATTCATCACCAATAGGATAGAATGGTCAGGACTTTAAAAGTAAAACGCCTCAGGGCGCAAAATGAAGCTCATCTTAACATACCCATTTCTTCAGGCGCCTACTACGCCCCTGGCAGGGGGCCAGAGTGTTGGGGGTTCATTGGTTGATCGGACACAGTGCCTCCAAGGGCTCAGGATCCTGCAGGCGAGGCAGATGAATGATCACCAGACAGGGAGACAACGCCGGGACAGAAGCATCCACACGGCGCAGGCCCAGTGCCGTTTCTTTTCTTTCTCCCTTGAAAGTTTGAAAATTAACAAGGACTTAGGCCGGCCTCTTTATCCCAGAGAAAAGATGATGGCGGAGGCTGTCTCAGAGAGTTAGAGAGCTGCCACCAGGAAGGTAGAATGGCATTTCTCTGGGTTGCTCAAAAAAGCCTATCTGATTAAATATTTATGGGACACGTTTTCATGTGACATAATTAGTAGAAAGAGAGAACTTTCTGCTCAGGAGGGTGTTCTCCGAAGAGGCGCGCGTCGCTGAGAATCACCGAGCTCTGCTGTTTCTGGGCTCTGCGCGGCCAGTCCCACAGGCTCTCCTCTTCCGGGCATGTCTCCTTGTCTTTGCACCGGCTGACTTCTCTGGCCATGGCCTTTGTTTCTCCTTTCGCCCCGAAGAGAAAGGTCCTGTAAGCCACGTGGTGCTGCATGACCCACCCCAGCCCAGCCTGGCTGACTGGTCCTGGGAGAGACCCAGAACCCGGGGCCAGGCAACCACTGGCCGCCTAGCAACCACTTGCGCTCTCTCCTCTGAGAATTTTAATTCAGATTAAAATCTTAAACCCATATGGTTGTTTGGCCTGGTGTATGTGTATGCATATGTACTAGTATGTATAGACATATGCATGTGTGTGTGTGTGTGTGTGTGTATGCACATATATACATAGATAGGGTGGGGCAAAAGTAGGTTTACAGTTGTTCACATGGAAAATAATACCAATAATTAACAAATTACAGCCCGACTGGCATGGCTCAGTGGTTGAATGTCAACCTATGAACCAGGAGGTCATGGTTTGATTCCTGGTCGGGGTACATGCCCAGGTTGCGGGCTCGATCCCCAGTGGGGGGTGTGCAGGAGGCAGCCAATCAATGATTTTTCCTCTCATGTTTCTATCTCTCTCTCCCTCTCCCTTCCTCTCTGAAATCAATAAAAATATATTTTAAAAATAAATAAATGATAATCCAAGAATAAAACTCTGTGTTTTGCCTACTCACAACTGTAAACCTACTTTTGCCCACCCTGTATACATACACAATCGCATTGTTTATATAAGAAACACAGGGGGTATGAAAAAAACATGGCAAAATGTCCCCATTGGTTAGATCTGCCTGGACGATGGGGTCCGGTCTGGCACGCTCTGATTTCCTGTATGTTTGGAATACCCCACATTAAATATTTCTAACAATTTCAACATGGAAAGTCATGAACTCGCTTGTCCACAGGCATAGTCTCCAGGCGCCTGAGAAGGTCAGTGGCTGCTCTCGTGAGGTCAATAGATCATTGGTGTTGCAACTGTTTCTTATGCCCCTTGTAGTTATGATGACTGAGGGTTGTTTAAAAAAATATAAAGACAATTTTGCAATCAGCCCTGGGTCTTTGAAAAAAATATGTTCCCCTCTATCTGAATTTAGCTTTGATCTGAGTTGTCTTTTCGTGCTGG
Source organism: Myotis lucifugus (assembly GCF_000147115.1). Lineage (NCBI taxonomy): Eukaryota > Metazoa > Chordata > Mammalia > Chiroptera > Vespertilionidae > Myotis > Myotis lucifugus. The sequence continues at coordinate 3,840 of NW_005879455.1, read as the reverse complement.
GGGGAGGGCCTGGGTTTGGCAGGAGAATCATCGCAAGGGAACAATATACGCTCTCTCCCGGGTGAAGGGGACTCTAACCATCTCTTTCCTTGGACTCAGAAATGGATTTCTGCCTCATCTTGCAGTCAATCTGAGGCCCGAAGAATTCATAGGGCCTCCCTAATGCACGTAATGCGGTGTGACTGATGGGATGTGGCAGGCACAACCCAATATCCAGTTTTCTGAAAACCACACTGAGATGAGCCACCCTGGCCAGAGAGGGCAAACAAGGGGCAGACGTGGCCCGCCGCCCACGTGCTCTCCCTGGACTCAGCCGCGTGCAGGGGCACTTGGCGATTTGGATGGCAGAGCACTAGCGGTGTATTCTCTGATGGCGGGTGACAGCTACTGTTTATTCCCAGAAACGCAAATTAATGGTTTTGTTAAATCGACTTTCACCGCCGCACACTTAGGTCATCCCCCGGGGATCTGTCTAAAGGTCTAGGCCAGTTTCATGTACTTCAGCATGAGTGCTCTTACGCGAGCTGCAAGGAAATCGGCTCCCTGAATCTCCAGAGTCAATTGAGGTGCGGCCTGCAAGGACACAGGAGGGTCAGGGGAAATAGGTATAAAATAAGAACCAACATCACGGGCCCTTCTCCGGCATAACAATCATGTCAGTAAAACGGACCAGTGGGTCCGAGACAATGAGAAAGGCTGGAGTGAAGGAGATTTTGGTTCCAGCTTAGTTCTTTTCCTCAGTCTCTCTCTGCGTCCATTGCCCCGTCAATAACACTGGATTCCAGCTTCCTGCTTAGTTATTCTACCTATGAGGACGAAATGAAATTACAGATGGCAGAACACCCTATGTACATAAGGGATTCAATTACCTTCTATAGTCCGTTGAAATGTTCATTTCCCAAGTCCACATCTGACTTTTCAGGGCCTGTAAATTGAGTGTATCCATCCTAAGTCGAGCACCTTCTAATGCCGCTGTGAGAAGCCTATGAGAAAATGGATCGAGATCACATGACAAAGCTAAGGTGATGGGATAAATGACAAGTGTGGTTCTTTTGGATGAGCATTCTGGCTGCCTTTTACACAAGCAACCTTTGGCATGTGTTGATGAAAGAAGCAAGGAAATGCACCAGGAAGTGACCAGAGATACCACCATTGGGTCAGATTTGTCTTATTATTTAGATACTAGAAGCCCGTTGCATGAAGATTCATGCAATAGCCTTCCTTCCCCTGGCTGCTGGCACCGGTTTTCCTCCAGCACCCGGGACCCAGGCCTTTGGTCCGGCCACAGCGGAGAAACCAAGCCTCTTCAATCTTCAGTCTTCAGTCTTCACTCCGGCCAGAGCCTTCAGTCTTTGCTCTGTGCCTGCATATGCAAATTAACCGCCATCTTTGTTACATTAATTTGCATAGTCACTCTGATTGGCTGGTGGGCGTAGCAGAGTGACACCAATTTGCATGTTTCTCTTTTATTAGTGTAGATTTCAAATAGAAGTTGTGGGGGTTTTGTGTGCTTTGATTCTATCTGAGTCATCTAGAAAAGTGCCATTGTTCTCGATTTCATCTTCTATTGGACATTCTGAAGTGAAAGAGCTGACTCATGGGGGAACTGCGCGCTCAGGGTTTGGGGCTTCTGAAGCGTGCATGTAAAGGAAGCGATAGCAGCTAAATAGCATCATGGCAAATGTTTCATTGAGGGTGAAAGTGGTGTTTCTTTGGCTATAGAAACGTCCCCAAGACTAGCTTGTCTGAAACATCTACAATCAACATCATCTACTCAAAGATCATAGGAAAGGAAACAAGCGGGTTATATCAAAACCATAGGCTGACGTGAAGTGCTTGAAAACTAAAAAAAAGAAAAGTCAGGTTTGACAAGGATTTGATTCAGAGTCAAATAAAGCCTTTGTCAGAGCCATGTAGCAACAGGAGAATAAGGTCAGGGATCAGAGGCTGAGGGGCAGGGGGTTCATATGGTTACATGAAGACGATGCTACCATCTCTGCTCTCTGCTGACCAAGGCTGTAGATGGAACTGCGGCCTCACAAGTACAAAGCCCACGGGAAATGCAAATTGTCTTTGGTACACTGATGTGTACACTCAATTCAAGGAGTTGGTTCTTTTCTTCCACTCTGCTAGCCATCAAGGTAATAACATTTTCACATGCAAAAGCAAAACTTAATGCTCTCCCTCACACACACACACACACAAATATGTATTGACAATATTCTGTGTGCTCAACACAGTATCTTCAACCAGGTGTCCTCAGTTCCTGGGGAGGTCATGGTTTCACGTCAAGTTTGATCCACTATGTATGTTTGTGTATATGTACATCATAGTAAATATGTGTGAGTGCAAGCATATGTGTTTGCATGTGCACAGAGAGTACATATATTTCATCACATTTGCAAAGGGATCCATATCCCAACCGCTTCCTCCTAGGGAGAGGCATTGACTCGTACCATATGTCACCTACGGAATCTGTATCTCATTGTTGCTGTTCCCCATTTTCAAATGGAAGGAAGACCTGCAACTGAACAGTCTTATGTCGGACAAGGTATCCCTTCAAGGCATTTATCCCTACGAAGGTCGCCATGTCCTTAAGCTTCTATTCTGTTTACACTCAACCTCTAGCAGGCATTAGAATATTGATATAAAAATGAAGGTCGGGAAAGTGACTCTGAAGGTCAAGGTTCAAAGATGGCGATCAGAAGGTTTACCGCTTTGATAAATCCGGAGTCATTCTTTGACGGGAAAACAATCATAACATGTTAAGTGAGAAAAGTAGCAAATTACAAATTTGAAATCCATTGCAGTCTTGTGGACAATCCCTTTCTCTCCACTGACTCAGTACCTAGTTGGTGGGAGTTTCTTCTTTTTAAGATACTTTTATTGATTTCAGAGAGGAAGGGAGAGGGAGAGAGAGATAGAATCATCAATGATGAGAGAGAATCATGGATGGGCTGCTTCCTGCATGTCCCACCCTGGGGATCGATCCTGCAACCCAAGCATGTGCCCTGACCGGGAATCAAACCGTGACCTCCTGGTTCACAGGTCAATGCTCAACCACTGAGCCCCGCTGACTGGACGGTTGGGAGTTTCTTAATAAACCTCAGAACACGACAGCCCTCCCGATGATGTCAATGGGCACCTCCGCCACGCACCTGCCGGGTCATCAGGCAGCCAGCTCTCATTCTGGCTGAGGGCTCTACCTCTGTCACAAACAAGCCCAACCGAACCTGAGGACATGCTATGTCTGGCTCGTGGATTGTCGATTCCATGTTAATGATGTTCATATTCTCCCACCGTCACATACGTGATATCTAAATCTTTAGGTTCTTCAATTCTAGGAGTGCCATGCTTGCTTGCTACAAGGAGGTGTGTGTTTCTTCTCTTAGCCACTTGGTAAATACTTTTTTTTACCAAGGCTGATTACCACGGAAGCAGCTGAGTCCACACCAATCGACCCAGAGCTTGAAATTTAATGATATTACAGATCTAACCAACAACAAAGTACTTCTTGTTCTTGATCGCAATGATAAAAACGAACCTTGCCAAGGCTTCTTAAGGTGGAAAAAGTTGGATACAATTTCACTATCTGGTTCTTTTTTTCTTTTATTATTATTATTATTTTTTTTTTGCGGGGTGGTGTGGGGGGGGGAGGAAGTGGCGGGGAGATTATCCACAAAACCTCCAACTTTTTCTAAGCCATATGTCTGTGCTCTCAAAATGTTGCCCCTTGGTGCAATGGAATATTTTCATGACTTTACAGCGATGTTTGTGCATTCGGTATCATTTACAATAGGCATGCTTCATCTTTTACAAAAAGAATTAAGCTTTAAAGAA
>NW_005879454.1:0-6972 GCF_000147115.1 Myotis lucifugus | reverse complement strand
TCATCATTTCTGCATGCTGCTGTGTGATAACTCCCTAGCCTTTTTTTGTCTGTGAAGCTTCTTATTTCCCCTTCAATTTTGAATGATAGCCTTGCTGGGTAGAGTATTCTTGGATTCAGTCCTTTGCTTTGCATCACTTTGTAAATTTCTGTCCATTCTTTTCTGGCCTGATGTGTTTCTGTTGAGAATCGTTTGATAATCTGATGGGGGATCCTTTGTAGGTAACTCTCTGTTTCTCTCTTGCAGCCTTTAAGATTCTCTCTTTGTCTTGTACATTTGCCATCGTTATTATGACGTGTCTTGGTGTTGGTCTTTTGGGGTTCATCTTGCCTGGGACTCTCTGTACTTGTGTAACTTTTTTCTTCCCCATATCTGGGAAGTTTTCTGTCATTATTTCTTCAAATAGATTTTCTAATCCTTGCTGTTCTTCTTGTCCTTCTTGCAGCCCTATTATGCGTATGTTACTTCGTTTCATGTTGTCCTGAAGCTCCCTTAGGCTCTCCTCCTGTTTTTTAATTTTTTTCTCCAGTTGCTGTTCAGATTGGGCTTGTTTTTCTACCTTATCTTCTAACTCACTGATTCGGTCTTCTGCTTCTTTTAGTCTGCTGTTGAAACTTTCCATGGTGTTTTTGATTGTAGCTATATCACTTTTCATTTCTTCCTGATTCTTGCATAGGTTGTTGATTTTCTCATCCATCCGGTGAATGAATTGTACAACCATTATTCTGAATTCTTTTTCTGTCATGTTGCATGCTTCAACTTCATTAATTTCCTTTCTTTGTGATTCTTCATTGTCTTTCCTCTGGGTGTTGTGTCGTTTCTTCATTCTGATTATCTCCCGATGGTTCAAAGGTCGAGTTGCGTGGGCCTGGGCTGTGTGCAGTGGGGAGCCTCCCACCACGCTAGTGTCACTGAAGAGCTCTGACACTAAGCTGTGTGGTTGTTGTTGGTTGGTCGGAACCAGGCTCGCTCTGAGTCAGTGTTGCCAGCGCTCAATATGGCCTCGTATGTGCCCTTAGAATCAGGGACCCTGCCTGCACCGTGTTGAAAACCAGAGCCCCCTAGCATGCGCCAGGAGTCAGTGTTCCCCAAGAGACCAGTATCAGAGTCTCTGCTGCTTTGCGCGACCTCGCCTTGAGATTCCGGGTCCCTGTGTGCCCTTGCACCAGGAAATGGATTCACTGGCTCTTGGTATGAATGCACAGGGTATCAGGATCTCAGGCGCAGGTGATAAGAAACACAGTCAAGTCACTGGTGCTTGGTGCTGGCTCCTGCCCCGAGAAATGGGGTCCCTGGGACTGTGTTACGCGGACAAATTCCCGTTCGCGCGTTTGCTCCCAGCCCAGGGCTCGGAAGCCCGCAGTGGGCGTAGGTTCAGTTCCCGGAGTTCGCGCGCGTTTGCTCCCAGCCCAGGGCTCGGCAGCCCGCAGTGGGCGTAGGTTCAGTTCCCGGAGCTCGCGCGTTTGCTCCCAGCCCAGGGCTCGGCAGCCCGCAGTGGGCGTAGGTTCAGTTCCCGGAGCTCGCGCGTTTGCTCCCAGCCCAGGGCTCGGCAGCCCGCAGTGGGTGTAGGTTCAGTTCCCGGAGCTCGCGCGTTTGCTCCCAGCCCAGGGCTCGGCAGCCCGCAGTGGGCGTAGGTTCAGTTCCCGGAGCTCGTGCGCGTTTGCTCCCAGCCCAGGGCTCGGCAGCCCGCAGTGGGCGTAGGTTCAGTTCCCGGAGCTCGCGCGTTTGGTTTGCTCCCAGCCCAGGGCTCGGCAGCCCGCAGTGGGCTTAGGTTCAGTTCCCGGAGCTCGCGCGTTTGGTTTGCTCCCAGCCCAGGGCTCGGCAGCCCGCAGTGGGCTTAGGTTCAGTTCCCGGAGCTCGCGCGTTTGGTTTGCTCCCAGCCCAGGGCTCGGCAGCCCGCAGTGGGCTTAGGTTCAGTTCCCGGAGCTCGCGCGTTTGGTTTGCTCCCAGCCCAGGGCTCGGCAGCCCGCAGTGCACAAAGAATCAGTTCCAGGGTACTCGCGCACTTCCAGGCCAAAGTTCTGCAACCCTGAGGCCCCGGCAAGGGGAGGGTCTAACAGTTAGTTACCCGGGCGCTGCCCGCGAGCCTGCGGGAAGGGGGGATGGGCTCTGTTACTCACGGATCTGCAGCGGGGATCTCTGAACTTTTGATGTCCGCAGATCTGTAGCTGTGGTCACAGGTCTCTGTCCCCAGTGGCTGCAGGGTCCTGGTATGCGTCTGCGATCAGACTGGGTGGTGCTGAGGCCAGGATCCTAGTCTCAAGCAGCTCTGTTTCCAAAGATGGCGTGGTCGCTGTGCCTGTGCTGGCCGCCCCAAAATTGGGTGAATTTTAAGTCTTTCATAGAATTCTGATTTCCCACCCCCCTCCCCCCAAAAAAATCTAAATAAAATTTTCGTATTGCAACAAAATTTCTGGAAGTATTTTCTATCTGCTATGGTATGAGGAAGCAGAGAACCAAAATCTATGAACGTAGGCAACAGTAGCAAAAGGTCTTCACAGCTTCTGGGGCCCTTTAAAGACCGTACAAAGCTTTGCTTTCCCCTCAAACCCCACAGGACTCCTTTGAATGTGTCTGCCCTGCGGGAGTCAGGAAGAGGTCTGGCCCTGGGGTTTGTAGGGGCCTCCTAAGAAGAACTCTTGAAGAGGCATGAGTAGAAGTTGCTCCAACATGGAATAGGGCTGGGCTGCGCACAGGGGAAACAGGCTGGGTTGGGAAAGGGCATGGTCAGCATAGGCTACAAACCCCCTTTGCCTCTAAGATCAGTAACATTCTTACATCATTTTAAAACCTTTCCTGTATGTGCATTCTGTTCAGCTTCAAATGGAATTGGAGGTTCATTCATTTGTTCGCCAACAAACATCAACTGAGAGCCCAGGACACTGTTGGCAGGCCCCATGCTTGGCCCCCGGGATACAGTGATGATTCTGCACTGAAGGATTTATAACCTACAAGTGAGATAATGCAGATGCAGAAATGACAATGTAAGATAGGGTGCCATCAAGGCCGCAGAGAGAGATGAAATTCAAGGTTAGAGTAATTCAGAAAAGAGAGTTCATCCAGCTGAATAAAGATTTATTTTGCACTGTATCAAAATTATTATCTTTAAAACTTTTTATATTGAAATGGTTATATTTTCTTCTAACTGTGTAGCACACTTCTCCTGGTCTAGGACATGTTGAGAACCTATCCAAATGTATAGCATCCATCATTCAAAAACTCAATATTGAGTGTGTTAGGAATGATGCCCTAGCTGGTGCACACACCTTAAGATGGTCCCTGCCATCAGGTGATGGGTTGAATGGATGTGTGAAATCTACAGTTTTAATGAATCTAATCTTTATTGACAAGCTCGTCAGCTTACCTTTTGGTCACTTTTCTACATTCTTGGAAGTCACGGTCCTTCTTTACTACAATATGGTAACTATATGTTTAACATTTGCTACTTTACTTCTCCCCTCCTCTCCTCTCTTTATTCTTCTCCTCCTCCTTCTCTTCTTCCTGCCTCTTCCTCCCCCCACATTTTTAAATTAAGATATAATTCAAACATCAGAAAATTTATCATTTAAAGTGTGCAGTTCAGTGGTTTTGAGTACATTCATGAAGTTGTGCAACCATCACTGCTATCTAAATCCAGAGCATTTTTATCACCCTTAAAAGAAACCCTGTAATACTTTCAACAACAAAGATAATAATAATTTTAAAAGTCTGTCTTACATAGCCATGACCCCCTGCCTCCCACAACCTCCATATTCTGTCCCCCTCCTTCACCAGTCCTAGGCAACCCTAGTCAATTTTGTCTCTGTGGATTTGCCTATTCCAGATATTTCATATGAATGGAATCATACAATACATGGCCTTTTGTATCTGCCTTCTTTCATTTAGCATAATGTTTTCAAGGTTTGCCCATATTGTAGCATGTATCCTTTGCATGGGTGAAAAATCTTTCATTGTATGAATATATCACATTTTGGTTGTCCATTTACCAATTTATGGATATTTGAGTTGTTTCCATTTTGAAACTATAATGAATAATGTTATTATAAACATTTGTGTACCAGTTTTTTTGTGTGGATACATGTTTTTCCCCCCTCATTTTATATATATAGGAATGGAATTACTGGGTCATACAATAACTCCATGTTTAATATTTTGAGGAACTGCCAGATTGCTTTTTTTTAGAAGACTGTTTTTCTTTTTTGAGTTTATGTAAGACAGACTTTTAAAATTATTATTATCTTTGTTGTTGAAAGTATTACAGAGGTCCCTCTGTTTTCCCCCATTGACCCCTTCCTCCCCACTCTGTGTCCATGGGTTATGCATATGTGCATGTAAGTTCTTTGGTTAATCTTTTCCTGCCTCTCCCCCTCCCCCCTTCTCTCTGAGATTATTTTTCAAAGCAGATATATCATTGCTCATTCCCATCAGCAATATGCGAGGGTTCTAATTTCTCCTCATCCTGGTCAACACTTGTTCTTGTCTGTCATTTAGATTACAGCCACCCTGGTGTATATAAAATGGTTTTTATTTGCATTTCCTTATGACTAATGATGCTAAACAATTTTTCATGAGCCAAATGGCCATTCGTATATCTTCATTAGAGAAATGTCCTTTGCCCATTTTTAAATTGGGTTATTTGTCCTTTTATTATTGAGTTGTAAGCATTCTTTATATTCTAGATATGTCACTTTTCAGATATATTATTTGAAATTTTTTCTTTCATTCCTTGTATTGTCTTTTTACTTTTTCTGATGTCTGTTGAAGCATAAATGTTTTTATTTTCACTGAAATCCAATTTGTCTAATTTTTCTTCAGTCGCTTGTGTTCTTAGAGGCAGATCTAAAAAGACTTTGTGTAACCCAAGGTCACCAAGATTTACTCTGATGGTTTCTTCTAAGAATTTTATAGTTTTAGTTTTTGCATTTAGGTCTATGATTCATTTTAAATTAATTTTTGTATGTGTTATGAGTTAGAAGTTCAACCTCATTCCCCCTTCCCCCCGGTGGATATTCAATATCACTTGTTGAAAAGACTATTCTTCCCCTATTGAATAGTCTTTCCACCCTTGTCAAAAATTTACTTCTTAATCAACACAAGATCTCCACGAGTAGAGACTTGGGAGAAAGCTACTATGCCATTCTAGATGAGGGAATAAGAGAAGTCTAGCCATCCAGATAACTCTGGGAATTTTGTGTTGCTGCAAGGTTGGAGGAAGAATGACTAAGTTGGAAATAATAAGCAAACATATATATATATATATATATATATATAGCCTATGGGTTCCAATACATGGACCAATTAATTTTTGTGTGCATGGATGCAATTAACTTTCCCCCACCCTTCTCTAAAACTAAGTGTGCTTTCCAGGCTGGTTGGCAACCAGCAACAACCTTAGAGAGATCTGATAGTATTATATAGAACTGACATTTCTGATGAGAAATGTTTTCTGGGGGTGTATATGCAAACCTGGGAGCAGTACACATTTCAGAGACACGGAATAAGGACCAGGAAGGGAGGATACCTCTCCCTCCCTCAGCATCCATGGTCCACCAAGATGGGCATGTACAGATTCAGGTGGCCTAGCATCCATATGTAGAACACAGAGTTAATGCTGTTTTACATGCTTATTTAACATGATGATTGCAACAAGCATATCCTTTGTCAATTAACTATGGTTCTATACTCCTGTCTGAAGACTATCAAGGAGGCCTGGGAAAGACCCCACCTGTTCTGCATAACAGACATTCCCAGGAGTGCTGGAGGCAGACTTCTGAAAGTGGGGAGGTTTTATGTGTGGCTGACAAGAGCTTAAGATATGCACACAGTGGCGCTAAACTTTGGGAAAGCTGATTTCAAAGGAAGACTAGCCATGATTCCACAACATGCCTCTCTGAGTAGAGAAAGTGGCAAGAAAAGGTAAAGTAACTCTCAACCTGGCAGGTCTGATGATAAACCTAGGGAGTAGCCCACGTGGGAGAGAGCCCAGAAGTACAAAGGGATAAAATAGAGACAGAAAAAGGAGCATGCAACGCAGGACAATAGGAGAAAGCACCATAGAGAAATCTCAGGCTGCAGCAGAACTGTTGAAAAGTGTGAAGCAGATCAGAAAAGACTACACAAACATGGCCAGAGAAACCAAAGCCCAGCCATGCCTTCCATCATGTTTCACAGCATGTCTGCTCTTAAACCTTTACCTACCACTTATGCAGCATCCACACACCACGTTGGTTTCTGGCCCCTCTGCCTTGTCTCAAATTGCCATATGCAAAATGATTGGGGACCCACTGAACTATAAATCTTGCCGGCTTTTAATGGTGTGCTTCATCTTCTGCTCACCTTCTCCATAGTATTGAAGAGTTCAAGCAACTTTTCCTTTTTGACTTTCTCTCCTCTCTTGGCCCTTTGCTCTCCAACGTTCTCCCTGATTGCTCCTTCTCTGTTTCCATCCACCAATTTTTTGATTTCAGGATTTCAGAAAGCCCTATAGTTCACTCACACTCTATGAATCTCGTACAGTTTATCTGATAATGAACTCACTACTTTTCTCAAAGATTATAATCCTTCTCCGGCGTACACTGTTGCTATAAATGTCAAGCGAGTCTCTCAGACTCAGCTTCTCCCTTCCCCATTGTCTCTAGGTACATTCTCAGTGTAATCTTTCTTCCTCACAGATATGACCTTCACTCGCTAATACCCTTAGTGACTCCCCATTGTCCACAGGATGAAGCCTGACTATAAGGCCTCATTTCACTTTCTGAGTCTTTAGAATGACACCGACAATGTGACTGCCTCACACTGCTATTCAAGCATTCCATGATTTGACCCAGGTGACCTTGTTAATACCCTATTTATCCTTACACACACACACACACACACACACACAGTCCCTTTCTCTTGTCTTGAAAACCCATTATTTACCCAAATATATGCCTTTGATCACGTTAAACATGCATACACATGCACACACATACA
>NW_005879453.1:0-6973 GCF_000147115.1 Myotis lucifugus | reverse complement strand
TTGATAACATGTATTCTGCTGCTGTTGGATTGATTATTCTGAATATGTGTGTTAAGTTCATTAGTCCAAAGCATATTTCAAGTGCAGTGTTTTTATTGATTTTCAATTTTAACTTATTGGTTTTCAATGTTTCCTTATTGGTTTCTAATTGATGACCTATCCTTTTTTGAAGTCTTCTATTCTCATTGTATTATTGTCTATTTCTCTTCAGAGTTTTCAGTATTTGCTTAATATATTGACCCCTATATCATTATATAATGACCTTCTTTGTCTGCTGTTACAACTTTTGACTTAAAGTCTACTTTGTGTGATAGAAGTATAGCTACCCTTGCTCTCTTTGGGTTTTCACTTGCATAAAAAAATATATGTTTTTTCATCCCTTCACTTTGAACCTATGGATGTTCTTAAAGCTGAAGTGAGTCTGTTTTAGACATTATATAATTGGGCCTTACTTCTTTAAATCTATCCAGCTTTTTTTGTGCCTTTTGCTTGGAGAATATAATCCATTTTTCAAGTTAAAGGTAGTATGTAAGGCCTAACTAATGTCATGTTATTAATTGCATCCTGGCTGTTTTGCACTTCCTTTTTACCTTCTTCATTTGCTGTCTTATTTTGTAAATTGATGATTCATTGACTTTGCGATGGAGGTAGAAATAAGAGCATGGAGATAAAAATGATGCTTTTAACTGTTAAATAATTAACAATCATAAGATATTATTTTAGTTATTTATTTAAATAAGCACTAGGTCTTGATTTCTGGTGCCCACATCCATCTCCCCTTGCCTTATTGTATTATTATTATTTGTTCTCACTTTGGGCTCCCCCAGAAGTCTTTAGTGTGGAGGCCCTTGTACTATGTATCTTTGTCTTTCAAGTACCAAGTACATAGTAGAATGATTGAAGCAATGACTAAATCTTAAATATACTTGCAGGCTAAAGTTTACGTTTTTAAGGAGATTTAGAGCTAAAGCTCTTCAGATGCTCTCATTTTTTCATCAGTTGTTTTATTCTTCAAATTAAATATTAGGGAATCATAATTTTCTCTAGCTAAAATTAGAAATTATTATTTCCTATTGTAGTAAACATGACTAAAATATCACACACACACACACACACACACACACACACACACACACACTATTACAAAGCCTCTGACTTTGCCTCTTCATAGTCTAGTAGGGCATTTAGAATGTAGTGATGAAGCAAATAAATATTTGAGTTCATTTGAAACTCAGAGAAAAATGTCAATAGTAATTGATGTTTACAGATGAAACACTGGACAGTAGTATTTAGAAATACAACAAGAAATAATCTGCACGGATAGTCATCATTAACAGAAGAGATTGGGAAAATGTGAAGATGAAGGGCACAAAATTGACCAGATTTCCTCGCTTAGGACAAGATATTTAAGGCAATATGAGTTGGTACTTATATTAATGCAAGTTATAGAAGCCATTGTTTTGGAACCCAAGCCGATGTGAGGTGGAGGTCTACAGCAGAAATTATTCAGTGCCAGAGTTAAAATGTGACTAGTCTCACAAACACTCTTTTGCCCATGCTTTCATTTTATTATTCTTGCCCTCTTGTAGATATTCCCTTTTCCTGTTTCTATTTGTTTTTCAGTAGCAAAATGTTGACAGTTAAATCTATAACCTTTTTCTTTATTCCATAACATACATTAAAACCATTTATTCTTTCACTCTCCCAAGAAGACCAAGTTTTAAAGCCACAGATTCTTCCCAGTAGGAAGTAAAAGATTGTATAGAAAGCAGTAACAGAAAAAGAATTTCCTACTTATTATGAAAATAAAGTAAAAACAGTATGTACTTTCTCTTTTTTTAATTTTTAGTTTTATTTTTTCTTTATTTTATTTTCCATCATCATTTATCCCCTTATACCCTCCTCCACCTTCACCCATTTCCTTCTCTCTCACCCCTGAAATCACCACAGTTGTCTATGTCCATGAGTTCTTTCTATTTTTACCTTTTTTGCTCAATACCTCTCCCACCCCCTCACAATACAACCGCCCACCAGAGCTGTCTGCCAGCTCTCTATTAGAATTGTAAGCACTGTCTTTTCAAATAAAAAAGAGTTTTAGTAATCAAGTAATCAAGTCATAATAAGGGCTATTAGAAGCAGAACTTTAAAATGAAATTGGATACAAAGACAACAATTAAATGGTGTTTAGACAGAAGAGAATTAAGAAAACTCTGACATGGAATTTGAACCATGAAAAGATTATAGAACCACACATGATTTTGACAGAGGAAAGTAAAAACCAAACCATGAAGGTTAAAAGATTTAGCTATCACAAGAATGATAAAGGTGCTCAACAAGAATTTCTTTTTTCTCTTAAAAAAAAGACTTTATGATTATTAAAGTAATAAATAATCATTACTCATTTCCTTATGAAGATCCCCCTTACGCATGTAATTGATTATGTGTTCTTCTCTAGAGTGTATAATTGTCAAGAGTATATAATAGTGCACCTTCCTCGGAGAACCACACTAAAACTAACACATCTACAAAGTGTGATTACCTGTGATTTATCTCATGAGAAAGGTCTGAACCTCCTGAATACCCATTGGAAGGGCAGCGCTTTTCCAGGAGGATGTTTATGAGTAACTGCAGGATCCATGAACAGCTGTTGAGTCTTTTTATAGCCAGGAAGCACATAATCCTTAAAGAAGTTTTCCTTTCATTGACTTATACATGATTACCTGCCACATAAACACAGTGGTAAATCCTTTTAAACAAAAGTTTTGACTATGCTTTAAGGAAATATGAGCAATTTAGTTGGGAAATTCAAAGGAAAACTGTGAGTCCCCGAGTGAAGACACTTCTGTTTCTAGTTAGGAATGATGTAACTACTTCCTGTCTGATATACACGGAAATTAACAAAATCTCTCCCTTCACAATGAAAGTTGATGAGACTCCAAAATTGTGTTTCTCTACTTCATATAATCCAGATGACCGCTAGCGTTCCCATTGCTTGCTTTCTTCTGTGTTAATTTCAAGGTCTGAATTTTTCAAATGATGTGCTTTAGGATTTATCCACCTTAAATATTTTAGTAATCTAATTTAATGCAATAAAACCCAATGTTGGATGGGTAAACAAGTTCACAGACCAAGTGTAATTCATATAGGTGGCAGCACATGTGAATATTCAATTAGTTTTACTGGCTGACTCTGATAGAAGAAAATGTATTAGCATTATTCCATTTCTAAACCAGACTGATCATTCCAGATTCAGTTCTATTCTTTTTGTCTGTCAAAAGCAGTGAAAGTCATATGTTCTCTCAGGGACTTCTCTCAGGTGTGGAGACATTATTTTTAGAGTCATTTCCTGTCATTTTCTGTAATGATCTTAAACACATGTATAATTGTATAGCAGCCATAAAACAAAGTGTAGTTGTCTGGAACATGATAATGCAGGGTGATCTGATACTCAATTACTTAAAAAAAGATTCCAGAATATTTTCTGACACCCACATTATTTTGCTTGTTTTCCATCTATATAAAATAAATTGCCTTCACGAAGTCTTATTTATTGTTCCCTTATTAATACCTACACATTAATTTGCAAGACAACCCTTCAAAATTTGTGTTCCCAACAAATAAATGCCTTATTATAGCACTCTGGTTGAAAGAAATTTTTTATTTAGGTGTATTTGGAATAAGCCCAAGTCAAAGTCCACTGTTTAGTACCTGTGTGGTCTCTCTGAGCCTTGGGTTCATCATCAGTGCAAAGAGAATATTAATAATAAATATTTCTTAATATTAAATGAGATAGTATATGAGCACATATTATACAATGGCTGGGAGGTATGTAGATAAAGATAGATATAGGTACATTCCATCATTTAACCATTATAAGTCTCAATTTTATCACCTTGAGTTGAGAACACTTAAGCAGAAAGAAGTAAATGCAACTTCAGGAGAGAAATTCTATGTCTTATGGATTGTAAGGTCTAAGTACAAGTATTTGAAACATCAACTCTGAGCTTCCCAAAAGAAAACATAATCTGTGTCACACCAGGCCCAAATAGACATGATGTGTCCTTTATTTAAACAGAAATGCTTAGAATGAAGCCTATTTGGATCTTCTCTATTCTTTTTTTCCCTAAAGATCTTAAAAGAATATTTTGATTCTCTGCCACTTTTTGAAGATCTCATTTCATTTCTCAGCCCATTAAAATGTAATTTGAGGATGAAAATTAATAACTGAGTGACCAAATCCAGTTAAACCATCTACGTGCTTATCCTTTCAGCAGCATTTGGTGCTGTTAGCCATCTGCATCTTCTTGAGATGCTCTTCTTCCTTCACCTCCCTAACACTCCCTGCCTTACCTCCTAATCTTATGACAGCTCTACCCAGACTTAATTCCATTTCATATCTCTAAGTTTGGGGCTACTACAGCCTTATCTCTTAGGGTCAAGGGGAGGGGTAAGCAAGCTGATCTGTGGCTCTTGGTGTTCTGAGCTGGCAGGGGAAATGGAGCTGGAAGAGGAATTCACATTGCACCGCCACCCTCCATGTGCCTGGAGCTCCAGGCTCAGAGCCTTGCTGGCTCAGTGTTGCTTTCCAGTCAACCCCTTGGTTCTCATCCTCTCTTGTTTGAACTTTAATGTAATCCCTTCTGCTTTTCACCTTCCTGAAAGTTCTCACAGTTTCCAATCCACCAAGGCTTCCTTTTCTTGTTTTAAAGCATCATTGTGATTTTTTCAAACCACTTTTCTTATACATTCTAGGGTTTGGAACAGGAGAGGAGATGATAGTCTATGTCAGCATCAATGTATGTTAGTTTCTCCCGTTAAACTTTTGGCTCCTTTCTTCCAGCTTCGCATGTCTCTCATTAGGTATGTGTTCAGTATATGTCTGTCAAATAATTTTTTGTGTGTTCTTAAAATAAAATGAATAAAGTATTAGGGGTTTTTATTTTTAGACTGGAGTAAGGATAGCCCTAGTAGTAGCAGTAGTAGCAGTAGCAGCAGCAGGAGTAACAGAAAATTAAAGACAGGGATAGATCTGAAGCATATATTTCAGAGGCAAATTTGAAGGGTTGGTAATTGTTGGAAATTAGAGGATTAAGGAAAGACCTAGCACAATATTAGATTTTTTTATTAAACATAAATCCCTGCAAATTAAAGAATTTTTGCCGATATTTACTAAATTACTAAGTGTTTTATTGCTTTTCAAGTTTCATATACCCTACATGCAAAACTCATCTTAGTCCTTAGTTTTATAACTTTATATACAATTGTATTCTTTGATTTAAAACTGCACCCTAATAACTGTTATTGGGAATGTATATTGGTGCAAACTCCAATCTGAAAAGCAGTGAAAAACAGTATGGAGAGTCCTCAAAAAGTTAAAAATACAACTATTATATGATCCAACTGTCCTGCTTATGGGTATATATCCAAAGGAAATGAAATCAGTATTGCAAAGTGATATCTGTACCTCCATGTTCATTCAGTATTATTCACAATAGTCAAGACATGGAAACAACCTAAGTGTCCATCTATAATAATAAAAGTATAATATGCAAATCAACCCAACGACTGAACAGCAGAATGACCGTCCGAACAACCTTCCAGATGACCATGCTATGACACACACTGGCGCCAGGCCAGCCAAAGCGGGTGCGATGTGATTGGCGCCAGGCCACCCTCTGCGCAGCAATCAATTGCAGAGCCCCAGCTGGGTGGGCATGGCCTCCCTCTGTGGGGCGATCGATCACGGGGCTCCATGATCGATTACCCAGCAGAGGGAGGCCCGGGCTACCAGCCAGCGATGCTGTGGTGGGTGTGCGGGGCCAGCTAGCGATCGCCCCACAGAGGAGGCCCAGGTAAGCCAAGTTATCATACCCCATGCCTGTCACCCATAGAGGGAGGCAACCGTTGGCGAGGGTGGGGGATCAGCACTGCACAGATGGCAAGCAGTGGCAGCGGCGGGGGCAGGGCCAGCTGCCGGCAGCCAGGGGAAGGAAAGCCCTGATAGGCCCTGATCACCGGCCAGGCCTAGGGACCCTACCCAAGGGGTCCCGGATTGCAAGAGGGCGCAGGCCGGGCTGAGGGACACCCCCCACCACCGTGCACAAATTTCATGCACCAGGCCTCTAGTTGACAGATAAATGGATAAAGAAAATGTGGTCCATGCTGGTACATACAATAGAAAAGATGGAAATCCTGCCATTTACAGCAATGCGGATGGACTGAGGGCATTATGCTAAGTGAATAAGCTAGACAGACAAAGACAAGTACTATATGTACTCACTTATATGTGGAATCTTAAAAAAAACTAAATCAAAGAAATAGTAGAATGGTATTTGCCAGGGACTGTGGATAGGGGCAAGTGGGATGATGTTGGTTAAAAGGTACAACTTCCAGCTATAAGATAAATAAGTTATGGGAATCTATTGATGATGATAATTAACAATACTGTATTATATCCTTGAAAGTTTTAAGAGACTATCTTAAATGGTTTCCCCACAAAAACACAATTATGTGAGGAAATGGAGGTGTTAAGTAAGCTCATGGTGGTAATCATTTCACAATATATACATATATTAGATCATCACATTTTATACCTTAAAATTTCCTGTATATCACTAATACCTCAAAAAACTGGAACAAAATAAGAAAAGAAAATTGTGCTCTAAGTTCTCTATCCTTCTGTAGGCAAACACAGATCATGGTATTCCACAATAAATGATTACACATGCAGGCTTTTTACATTTTTTTCATATTACATTAAATTTTCTTTTAGACCAAAAGACTTTGAAATGACTTCCACTTCTACTATGATGCATATTTTCCTTTTCACTCTCTGATAGCCATGGGCATTCAGATAAATTCAGAAAAAAATAGTTTTGAGCAATATGATATTTCAGATTCTATCTTCCATCAAGCAGCTCAGAGTCTAGATGTGGAAGCAGGAAGACATATATAATTACATTACTGTGAGACC
>NW_005879452.1:0-6975 GCF_000147115.1 Myotis lucifugus | reverse complement strand
AAGGATATGCCATAAAATTAAGATTTTCAAGGTTATTGTGGTATAAGAGGTTTGAATAAATCCATTTGTGAATTTATGCCCACAGAAGAGCAAATTAGGGGCCACAAATCAAGGCTGCCCACCCCAAGCTGCCTTCAGGAGACCAATTATTCAACCAAAGTAATAGAAGAGAAAACACAAAACAAAGGTTGTGATTCCTGCTAATGCAATAAGTGGCACCCTGGGATGAAAAATACAAACAGCTGTTTTCAGTCTATGGAAATAAAAAGGCATTTTTTAGGTGTAAATGCCACATAATGGATGAGTTAATAAGAATACAGAGTCTGAAAAGGTCTGAAGAGGACAGACCTAATCATGTCTGAGCTTATGAGTCTGATTAATATTCCTAGGCAATAATATCACAACAGATTGAATTCTTATTATAGCACATCACATTGCTTCAGTGAAATAAAGGAATTACAAAATCATTGGATAGAGAGAAATTTCAAGGAAGCAGTATTTTCTTAGTCATCCTGAAAACCTTCTGTGAAATTGTTTATGTATTCCAGTTTTGTTGATTCGCATAGAAAAATAATTCCTATGTGAAAAAATGTTAAGTAACATATTCATAGGTACCATGTGGCCAAAAATGTATGTGTGTGTTATTTATATTTTAAAATTTTTAAGTTGGTTATATTGGCAAATTTTAGAAAGAAAACCAGAATATGTTTTTTTAATAATCATAACATGACAAATATTGTAGTTCTGAGAGTAAGACGACCTGAATTCTAATTCTGCCACTGCCACTAACTTACCAAGTGACTCAGATGATGTCATCCAATCTTTCCAGATCTCCGTTTCATTATTCTTAAAACAGCCTCTGACAAAAACTCCTTCTCATCTGTCACTCAGAAAGCTTTCTTACTGCTTCAACCATGTTTTTTTTTACTCTATAAGACTGTCATGATGACATTTTAATTTATATACACTGCATTATTTCTTTCAACTAATTTATTATTATTATTTTTAAAATATATTTTATTGATTTTTTACAGAGGGGAAGGGAGAGGGATAGAGAGTTAGAAACATCGATGAGAGAGAAACATCGATCAGCTGCCTCCTGCACACCCCCCACTGGGGATGTGCCCGCAACCAAAGTACATGCCCTTGACCGGAATCGAACCTGGGACCCTTGAGTCCGCAGGCAGACACTGTATCCACTGAGCCAAACTGGTTAGGGTTATTATTATTTTTTATTGTTGACTCTATTACAGATGTCCCCCAGTACCCCTGTTGTCTCTCTCCACTATGGTCCCACTTCCCCTGCAGACCTTCACAACTTTATTGTCTGTGTCCATTGGTCATGCATATATGCACATATAGTTTTTGGTTTATCTTTTCCCATACTCCCCCCCTCTGAGATCTGTGAGTCTGTTCCATTTATCCATGCCTCTAGTCCTATTTTGTTCATCACTTTATTTTGTTCTTTAGATTCCACAGATAAGTGAGATCATGTGATATCTTTCTCTGATTGACTTATTGCGCTTAGGATAATACTTTCCAGGTCTATCCATACTGTTGCAAAGGATAAGAGTGCTTTATTTTTTACAGCCATGTAGTTTTCCATTATGTATATAACTAGAGGCCCAGTGCATGAAATTCATGCACTGGGGGGGGGGATATCCCTCAGCCCAGCCTGTACCCTCTCCAATCTGGGACCCCTCAGGGGATGTCCAACTGCCAGCAGTCAGCCACCCCTCTCACAATCCGGGACTGCTGGCTCCCAACCGTTCGCTTGCCTGACAGCCTGATTGCCTGCTAGCCTGATCACCCCTAACCATTCCCCTGCCAGCCCGATTGCCCCTAATCACTCCCCTGCCAGCCCAATTGCCCCTAACTGCCCACCCCTGCTGTCCTGATCGCCCACAACTGCCCTCCCTTGCCAGCCATCTTGTGGTGGCCATCTTGTGATGACATGGGGGCGGCCATCTGCAATGACATGGGAGTAGTGGCCATCTTGTGACCACATGGGGCGGCCATCTGTGTGAGTGTGTGATGGTCAATTTGCATATTACCTCTTTGTTATATAGAATGGACACTGATGGGCAGTTGGGCTGTTTTCAGGTCTTGGTTTTTGTAACTAACACTGTTATGAACATTGGGGTGCATGTATTCTTTCTGATTGTTATTTCAGGTTTCTTAGGACAGATAACCAGAAGTGGGATCCATTTTCAATTTTTTGAGGTAACTTCATACTGTTTTCCATAGTGGCTCCCAGTGGAGTGATTCAGTCAAGTCACTGCCGGCCAACTCCCCAGGCTTCTGATAAAAATCAAGTTTCACCAACATAACAGAAGGAGTCATCTATTAGGGTTGTATGATTTGGTATAGTCTATACTTAGTATATATCCTCCTGTTGGATTGATCCCTTTAGTATTATGTGCTGCCCTTTGTTGTCTCTTTTATGGCCTTTCTTTGGAGTTCATTTGTCAGATAACAGTATTTTTATCCCAGTGTTATTTTTTTTCCATTTGCATTTGCATGCAATATTTTTTTCCATCCCTTCATTTTCAATCTGTATGAGTCCTTTGTTCTGAGGTGGCCCTAAAATTCGGGCCTTGTGAGAGGAATAACCTCCAGAAGAACAGTTAAATTGTACATATGGACTGATGGAGATTTGAGGAGGCCCGATATCCCACCTCATCCTCTTCCAAACTTCCAAGTGATCTTTCTCTATCAATTACCACCACTTCACTCAAGAAACTTGACCTCTCCCCTTCTCCTGGCACCTTGTATTTAGTATTTAAGTACGTTCATGACTCTCCTGCCTTAAATAAAGGAGAAAACCCCTTTTGATTACACATCTCCTTCAAGTCACCACACCTTCTCTCCTCTTCACACACACAAAAAAATCATCTTCTATTCACTTTTCTATGCAAAGCAGCCAGGTTCCTCCACCATCTATTCCCGTGGTCACCACTTCTAATCTAATGCCACTTCTTTTCCTTAGGTTGCCTGATTTCTCAGCTCCATTTAGAATGGTTTACCACTTTGCCCTTCTTGTTACATTCTCTTTCCTTGGCTTTCATGATATCATGAGCATCTGGTTTTCCTCCTACTTCTCTGGCCAGGCCTTTTCAGTCTCCTTTGCAGGTTTCACTTCCTTAAATGTTGTTGTTGATCCTTGAGGTGCTATCCTAGGCCATTCATCCCTTTCTCTTAACACTCTCTCCTCGGTAAATTTCATACCATATAGATAGCACCAATAATCAATTGTATTAGAGCTACTATCAATTATTTCAGTACCTTTATATACACTAGAAAAAGGTAATGTTGTCTTGCTTACATCTACCAAATAGCTATTAAAATAAATGCACAAATTTACATCTATTATATTAGTGGTTTCACTTTTAGTGTGACACTTTTGTGACATGCACAACTTATACAAATGCATGAAAGTGATTTCAAAATGTATAACTCTAACTTCAGATGTGGCAATAGCCAAAACTTAGTTAATTAATTTGTCCAAGGTAATGGAGTTTATAAGTGGTGGAATCAGTATTTGAACTCAGGCAAGCTGCATACAGAGCCCAGATATCTAACCATTTTACAATACTGTTTACTGATGAATTCCTGTTTGACATCTCTGTGGTACCTCAGACTCAACAGGTACAAAACTGACCTTGTCATTTTTTACCCAAAGCTGTTTTTTTCCTGAATTCTCTAGGCATTAGTCTTGCTTTCTTCTTCTTTTTCACCTTCGATTATCAGTGTGTCCTATATACCAGTAATCTCTATTGTCATCCCCTAGTCTAGCTTTCTACTGGTACTCATTAATCAGAAGACTAGAAAGGAAGCTTTGCACTAGAATGTAAGCCCCATGACCTATAGAATTTGTCTTTTTCACTGCAATATCTTCTATGTTAAGAAGAGCTTTTGGCACACAGGAAATAATAAATATTTGTGGAATAACCGGATTCAGATCTGAGCTTGCCTTTTACTTTTTTTTAAATATGTCTTTTAGTTCATCCCTCAAAGTCCCAGCCAGATGTCAGCCCTGTAGTATGTCAGAATCCAACACTAGAGGCTTGGACCCTGTCTCTTTCATTCACTATTAAATCCCTGAAATCCAGAATAGTGCCTGACACAGTCAATATATATTGGTTGAATGAATAAAAAGATGTATGAATGATCGCAGATTTTCTCTATTTCTCTGGCTTGAGAAACCTCATTGTTCATCTGAATCACTGCTGCAAGAAGTCTTCTAATTGGATGGATGTTTCCAGAATTGCCCTCCTTCCAGATAATTTTCTATACTTGCTAAAATGAGCTTTTTAAACCAAAACTTGATAATGTCTCTGCCTTATTTAAGACTCTTGAATGGCTCCCTAATGCTTTTTGGGTAAAGTCTAAACTCCATGCAGTTTACAAAGCCGCTTGTAACCTGAGCCTTGTGTAAGTCTGTCACCCAATGTATTTCCAATCCCTCTTGACACCATTCTCCAGTCATGCTGAATGTTTTCCCCTTTCGAACAGATCATGCCCTCTCTTTGCTCAGAGATTTTGCACTTTCCCTGGCCTGAAACACTGACTTCAAACCATTCCTTTCTCTTGGTTTAAGACATTATATAATATATTGGTGCTTACTCTCTGCAAGATTAACTGCATCAATTCTCTCATTTAGGCTTCCTTACACCTCTAAGAGATAGAAACAGACTTAGAAAGAACAAGTATTTGCCTAATATAAACCAGGAAATAAGTTTGAGTTGGATTTTAAATCTAGGTCTGCCCAGATGCTTATCCTCTGCATTGTTATCCCTGATATAAAAAATTAATCTTTACCAAGAGAGGTGTATTAGGTTAGAGCCACACAATTAACAAAGGTGAGTGTCTCAGTACTGAGCTAGAAGAAAAGGGATTGAATCCTTCCTGTAGCCAGCCCTGCCCATGATTGATGCTCACAGGGGCCAGTCAGACTGGGATGAGTGGTGTACGGGTTGAGGTGAAAGGCCTGTGAACAATAGGAAAGGGAAGTGCCAGGCAATCTGCACAGAGCCTGCCCAGAGGGCCACATGGTTCTAGATTTGAGAATCAGGCAGGCTAGGTATTAAGCCAAGAATGAGTGGCTACGGATAGAAATAATAAAGGGGAAAGAATGGATATGGAGAAAGCTGGATAAAATTATCTTAACCACCAACGTTTGGTTAGCAAAAGCTCTGGTTATAAATCAAGACACATTTCCACATTTATACATGTTCATTTTTCTGTGCATCTTATATCCTATAACTTGATCTTTTTTCAATGTTGTTACTAGACAGAACTTTTACTGCATTAATTATTCAATATAGAGCATTTTTAAGGTATGAGGACAGTGATATACTATATGGCCCAAATGAAGAGACTGGGGAAAATGACCATTTTTAGCTCCAGAAAAATATCCACAATATGAAATAGTCTAGAAGAGATCAGCAGTGTGGTGACTGTGACAGGTTTTCTCTCTCAGCTTGCCTTTAATTGTTTTTCTGCAATGGTTATAGAGCATTTGGATTATATTAAAATAATAATGACTGTTAATTAGGAGATCTAAGTTAGGCTATAAATATTTTTTCTTGCTAATAGTTAATTGCCAATGAAGAATGTCTATGCGGAAATTCATGGGGAGAATCTGTCAAATAAGGAAGCAGTGTCTTGATGCAAAAGTACCAACCAGCAGCTAATTCTTTTGTTTGTTTCACAAGTTCCTACTGTAGGGGTGGGGGCTGGAGTCAAAGGTGATGTTTTTATTCTTCTCCCTGCTAAGAATTTAGCAATATAGAGTGATGGCAGTAGTGATAGATTCAAAAGCAGGAATCCAGAGTTGGGTTGTGAGTGTACCACTAATTAGCCATGTAACTGAGAGAATCTCCTCCTTTCTCTAGGCCTCTTTTGGTACAAATATGGTTTTGGGATAGAGGATTGCTAAGATCTCTTTCAGTTCAGAGATACAGTGATGCTAAACTAATTGATTCTAAGAGCTCTAATACATTAAGTATTTGAGTATTAAAATCTTAATGTCACAATCTTAGTTATGGTAGTAATTCATATCATGCAACTTCTCAACTGATGACCATTCAACTTTTCCCTTTATCCCTAGTCCATAGCTGTTTCAAAACAAGAAATAATGCTAGAATGGAAATGCAAGCTTAATTCACTGCAGTACCATGAGGGTAGTCCTATAGCCCCTGCTTTTCTATTCTGTTCATTAAAATAAAAAAATAAAATCTTCCATCTCCATCTGGCACCATTCAAAGGTTGCTCACCTGGCATCATTTATGGGTAATAAATTCACTGACTCTTACGTAAAACAAATTTTATACATTCTGTTCATAGGCTCAACATAAGTGCAATTAGAAGATTTTTCTATAACTAGTTAGCAACATTTAATTCCAATAAGCAAGCCACAAGTTTCATATAAGTAATTTTGCCCCCTATCCTCCAAAACAGGTTATAGAAAGAACTATTTAAATTGGGGGAAATAAAACAAATCTTAATAATGCTTACCATTTATTTTAAAAGACTAATAATTTAAAATCTAATGTCATATCAAATGACTCTCTTAGAAAACAAATAAATCTTCAAAAACAAAACTAGAAATTATTATTCAATTGGATACACATAACTATACATTATAAACTACCAAATCAGTTAGATAATGGCCAACTAAGCTTTTTTTTTTTTAAGTGACTATGGCTGTATACACAATCTCAGGAGCCTTCATAATTTTTTTAAAATACATTTTTATTTATTTCAGAGAAAAAGAGAGAGAGAGAGAGAGAGAGAGAGAGAGAGAGAGAGAGAGAGAAACATCAATGATGAGAGAGAATCACTGATCGGCTGCCTCCTGCATGTCCCCTACTGGGGATCGAGCTCACAACCGGGGCATGTGCTCTGACGGGGAATGGAACCATGACCTCTTGTTTCATAGTCAATGTTGAACCACTGAGCATGCTGACTGGC
>NW_005879451.1:0-6976 GCF_000147115.1 Myotis lucifugus | reverse complement strand
CCCCCACACACACACATCATGCCACATAGAGAACCATGGGGGACTCTAGCTGGGGAATTCCTTCCCTCCACCTTTTGCCCCACCCCCTCTGACACCTAGTGGCTCCCCACCTATTAGAGTGGTCCACTGACCATGTCTTCCTGAGTGGTTTTCTCAGTCTTTATTCCACCCAGATGTGGTGACCTACACTATTCACACGGACTGGGGCCAAGAGAAGTTGGCTGTGGGTTCTGGGCAGTCTCAGTCGCTTCTGGTGGTGGAACCTGGCCCTTCCTCCCTCATTTGAGAAAACATCTAGAAATGCAAATGATACAGAGGAAAGTTATCATGCACTTACAATCTTGACACTTCAGTTATTTAGCATGAAAAACAAATTATTCACCAGCTTTGTACTACATTAGTAGCAAATCACTTGTGACAAATGTCACACTCTATTGTGTTATGTTGGTTTGTCATGCATGACACAGCAGGAAGAGCATCTAGTCTAAAATACATAGCTTGCCCTGCTATCAAAAAATATTTTCTAAAATACCTGCAGCTTTAGACAGTTCTTCAAGGCTCCTTTCCCTTCCCTTTTATTTACAAGACCAAATATGAGCCAGCACTTTCACTTGCTAGATTCTGCTCAGCAGCACCAGCCTCTGCCTTTTGAAAGGCCCACACTCTGCCGCTTTCTTTCACTCTGACACCTTCCTCCCAGGACAGTCACTGGGCCTTGGGGAAGGTAATCCCGATCGCAGATGGGAACCTGCCCGATAGCCTCTCAGCCCAGTGCACGTCTTCACTTCCTTCTCTGCCTCTTCCCATCCCTGCAGTCTGCAGTCCCGAAGCCCCTCGGAAGGGTCCCCAAGGACACTGCCTCTTCTCAGAATGAGGTGCATGGCCTCCTGTGACTCCCACAGGGGACCATTAAGGGACTGGTCTTCTCTCTGCTGGTAATTTACAGCACTTGTGTTCTATAAAAAAGTTAGTTTGAAGTGTTCTCTAACCAACTTAATTACCACGAGCCTCCTTCTGAAGATCGTTCCAGCTAGTTGAATATTAATCTGCAATTCAAAGAGTCCCCAGGCACAGATTGCAAGATCTTGTACATGCAAGTAATTAAGACCATAAGTAGACAGACTCCAAAGAACCAGGAGTTTTCTCCCAGAATGCGAGCGAACAGCTCTGTGAACTTCAGGATGCACTGCTGTCCTTCTCACAGCCGCCCAGCCCACCTGGCAGGCCAGGGTGGGACAGGATTTCAGGTTTTGCTATTGCATGGGCTCTAGAACAGGGGATGCTGTTAGAGACAGGCAGGATGATGTGGCAGAAAGAGCACTGGACTGCGAGTCTAGGGACCTGGTTTATAGCTCCTGTAACTCTGTTACCCTGGGCAAGTCACGGTCCCTCCCTGGGCAAGAGCATCCTCACCTGTAAAAGAAGGGAGTTAGACCAGACTGTAAGCCCTGTGTGCAGTGATCGCGTGTCAATGTGTGTGACTTTATTTTCCTAAAGTTGTCCCAAGTAAACGCTGCATAAGCCTCATGCTGATAATGATGTGTGTTAACTCTGCCATCACTGTGAGGAGGCAGCCAGGGCTGGCAGAAATGCCTGGTGACGCACATGTGCTGCTGACCCATGAGCCTCCTCCATTAACTCACTCAGTGCAGAGTGTGGACCCCTCGGCCTTCGCAGGTCATGGTGTGCAGCCACTGAATCAGAACCTGAATTAGCCTTATGGACAAGCCACTGAGCCAAGAGGGGAAAATGGTAGATACAAGCATACCTCGTTTTATTGCGCTCCACTTTGCTGCACCTCACAGGTGTTTTATGAACTGAAGGCAGACCCTCCACCAGCAAAAACATAACTTGCTTTATTGCGATACTTGCTTTATTGCAGTGGTCTGAAACCAAACCCTCAATGAGTCTCTGAGGTATGCCTGTAGTAGTAGGTAGCAGGAGGAATGTGGAGAGGGGCACACCTAGGGCGAGAAGGGTGAGGGGCTTGTGTTTGCTTGTGAGGCTGGATGGCCAGGCTCTACTTCCTCCGCTTCCCACGGAAGGCATGAAGGTCCCTCTCCTGTTGTGTGTCCACATGCACAGGCCTCCCGTGGGCTCTCTTCCCTGGAGCCCACCTCTCCATGCTTCCTGCTCTGGCCTTTAGAAAGGGCTTTTATATACAGGTTACTGAATGGCATTCAGATATCTTATTTCTGGGATATAGACTGGAACAAAAAGCAGAATGACAACAGCAATTAATTTTCCTGTCGAGGATGCCAGCAGCAGGGAGAGAGCCAGTCCAGAGGCGGCGAGCTCAGCAGAACACGGAGACTGTCACAGCTCAGAGTCTCTGTCTGGAGTGTCCAGGGCCCATCATGTACAAGCCATTCCCACTTGGGAGCTCAGCCACACATGGAGGAGAGAGGGATAGGGAAGTCTCTTCACTCTGGTCTTTGATGCTTGGCCCTTCCAATCAGCAATGAAATAGAAATGAAAGTAGTTGGCTTGGCCCCTTCTCATCTCCCTCAGAGAGAGCTCCAGGCCAGCATGGCTTTAGCTCTGTGGGCTCAGAGAACCCAGGGAGAAGCCTGGGTATGTAGGATATTTCAGCTGGAAGGGACCAAATCCCATCCATCATTTTAAAGATGTGGAAGCTGAGGTCATGCATTTAAACAGTGGTAGAGCAGAGACTAGAAAACCCCAGTCTCTCTCCTCTGACCCATTGTACCCCCTTTCTTTCCTCGAAATGATAGCAAAATGGAGGTGAGGGTGTGTGACTCTTCTCCTATCCTTATTCCATGTGCAAGGTCGGGTCTATTGTCTCCATTCTGCAGATGAATACCGAGGCTCAGAAAAGTTAAATCCCAACCACCACACAGTGCTATAGGTTAGCGAGTTCATTTTACTCTTATAACCACCCTATCCTGGTGGATAGATTTTAGTACATATACCCATTTTCCATCAGAGAAAACTGAGGGTTAGAGAAGTGAGGTGACTTTCCCAAGGTCACACAGCTAGTCAGTCAGTAAGTTGGATTTGAGCCCAGCTGTTCTCCACTATGTGAACAGGTTAGTGGCAGAGCCAGGACAAGAACTCGGACCCTGACACTCAGCCCTCCAACCTTTATCCTGTCCCAGGAGGGCCTCATTTCCCTACCCAGTAAGACTGCCCCTCAGCTCAGTGGGTGTGAATGACACCACACCATCCTTTTAGAGGCTTCACTGCCCACCTTCACTCTGAAACTCTGTGATGTTTGCAAATGTCACCAGGCACCATCTGAAAAGGTTTTAATTTACCCTCAGGGAAGCCAATTGGACAGTTTTTTCTCAAAACTTTCTCAAGAGTTCTCTTAGC
This sequence comes from Myotis lucifugus, assembly GCF_000147115.1. Taxonomy (NCBI): domain Eukaryota; kingdom Metazoa; phylum Chordata; class Mammalia; order Chiroptera; family Vespertilionidae; genus Myotis; species Myotis lucifugus. The sequence goes on along the minus strand of NW_005879451.1, from coordinate 3,640 downwards.
TTAACTCAACCTCCCACACTCACTGCCTTCTTTGCTTCCCACCCTGAAAGATAGTTCCATTCATACCTACTGGAGCAGGAATCCTAATAGTATTACCAATTAAGGATCATATTGCACTTAAGTGTTTTTGCAAGCATGTTTTCAAGCGTTTTATCACCTGGTGCAATTATCTCCACTAGACAGGGGAAGAATCAGAGGCTCACTGTAGTGAAGAGATTTTCTCTAGGTCATGCAGCCTGTCATTGGCTGAGCTGGAACTCAATCTCAAACTTTCTGGGTCCCAGTTCTGTGCTTATTTACAATAGGGTTGGGAAGGAAGCAAAAACAGTGGGGCCTTGACTTACGAGTTTAATTCGTTCCGAGACCGAGCTCGTTAAGGAGCTCGTTAACTCAAATTACTCTATCAACTCAATGCAAAATATCGGCGGAGAGACCGCTGTTATCTCAAAAACCTCGTAAGTCAAGGCCCCACTGTACTAGCAGGAAGTGTGGGTAGAAGAAGAAGTTTTAGGAGAGCAAATACCAGAAATCATTATAAGAAGGGCTTCTTGCTGTCATTTTGATCACCAGAATCTCCTGGAAGTTGAAACATTAATTTTTATCTAAGAGTGACAGGAATGGGAGGAATTCTTATTCTGCTGTTCGCCTTTCTATGGTGTGTTCAGAAGTTCATTGGTGTGGGATTCAGCACCAAGGACAGCGCCACCGGCCCCATAACCCTGGCATTACAAGACCTGCGAATTAGCAGGGTCCTCTGAGGTCACAGAATCCAACCTCCACCCTCTCTACAAACCACTTGCAATATTTAGAGCCCATCTGACCTCTGCTTGAATACCTCCTTCAGTAGGGAGTCTTACCACTCCCTGTTCAGTCCTTTCCATTGATGTATGGTTTGCACTTGGAGATGATGCAGTGGACAAGTCAGGGAGATGGTTACTGCAGAGAAGAGGATCGCCAAATTCTTTTTTAAGTTATTAAATATTTGTGACCTATAGAAAATCATATCAAAAATACACACCACCCGACTGAAAAAAAATCTTAATATTCATTGTATCTGCCTTGGATACTTTTTAAAGAAAGAAAATGTTACAAAAATATTTGAAGCCCTCTTTGTGCCTCTCCCTGATTTAACTTCCTCTTTCCCTCTCCCTCCTGCTCCCTCTCCTCCCCACTCCCCACCCCCAGCTCATCTGTATGATTGTTAAGACCTTGCAACCCAGAAAGTTACGTGAGAGCCAAAAAGGGCTCCTGGAGACCTCCTTTCCCGTTTAGCAGATGAGGAAACAAGACCTGGAGGGAGGACTTGACTGAAGATCTCAGTGGCTGTCCTAAGCCTCTTCATGGCCATTATCTTCTCTTTAATTTTATCCAAGGTTTTGATGTGGAGTGGGATATGGATTGGTATATCCCTTTTATAGGCCTTTTGGGTTGTTCAGCTGCCTTTTTAGCTCTCCATCTCAACTCAGTCAGGTCACCCTCTGGTGTGGGTGGAAATATCAGGTAAATCATATTTGGAAGAACTCCTTGGCTTACCCCTTATTTCCCACATGAGAAATTTGCGTCATGGTAAAGATAACTGAATAATAAAGTAAATTAAATTGACTTGCCTTGTGGGAGTTGAGAATGGAATTGAGTTGAGCAGCACTCTGGGTGATGGAGCAGGGGCACTCGAAGGCAGGGTCTACTGGGAAGCTGGGCATGAAGGGTGCCTGGAGGGACTGGGCAGTGGGAAGAGTGGGCCTGCGTGTGGAGGGCTCTGAATGCCAGTCCCCATGCATCTGGACTTGAACCTCGAATCACTGTGGAGCCATGGAATGGCTCTACGCAGGGCAGTGATCTCATCAGCTTGGTGATTTAGAAAGATCATTCTGGAAGTTAGGCAGAGGTGAGGTGGGGAAAGACAGGAGAAGTGGGGCACTAGTTTGGACACTCGTTACAACAAACTACAGTCACTCATGGCTTCTCTTTCTCCGGGTACTATTGGGTTGTTTGGCAGATAACAGTCAACTCTCAGGCCTGAAGGCTTATACTGAGCCACCTTCTCCCCACCCTCCATCAGTCACTCCTATGGATAGAAAATTTGTTTTCATGAGACATGAGGAAAACATGGGAAATAAGGGAAACCACCATCACCAATTCTCACATGGCAGGGAAAATGCAAGCGAAGGGGAGTGTTTGCACTATTCATTTACTTAAAAAAAATTTTTTATTGGTTTTAGAGAAGAAGGGAGAGGGAGAGAGAGATAGAAGCATCAATGATGAGAGAGAATCATTGATTGGCTGCCTCCTACACTCCCTACACTGGGGACCGAGCACACACCTGGGCATATTCCCCAACCAGGAATCGAACCCCTTGTTCATAGGTCGAAGCTTAACCAGTGAGCCACGTCAGCTGGCTGCACTGTTCATTTCCGGCTTGCATCTGCAGTTCAGCGCAGGTGCTGTTGTAGAAGTAGCCCTGGGCTCCCAGAATCCTGTTCCAGGCTCAGCAGCTCCCCTAGTTCATCGTGTGACCTTGAGACCACTTTCCCTCTGATTCTTCACCCATAAAAAGGGGGGACTGGGCTAGCTGAATGCTAAGGTGTCGGCAGCTCTAATACTTTGTAATTGTGTCATCCTCCTCGTTCCCTGTGAGTCGCCTATGGGATTCTTAACTCTGAGTCCTACAAATAGTTTACTCGGCCTGGCCCTTCATAATCATAACTGCTACGATTCATTGTCCACCTGGCACGTGCTTGGCGCTGTGCCAAGCACTGTGTAATCGCATTTAATGACGATAACTAACCTCCCAGGAAGGTGCTATCATTTTCATTTTACAGCTGGGGAAACTGAGGCACCAACAGTTTTAGTAACTTGCCCAAGGTCACGCTACAGCATCAGGATTTGAACCCAGGCCTCCGTTGTCATGCTCTGAATTCCTATTCCTTAATGTCCGGCTCAGACTCAAGCCAGGACCCCATAGTAGTGCCTTCTAGGTTCTCCTTGGTCCACATCGAACCATAAGGGAAAACTTGTCTGGGGTCCTCCTGGGCTTTGTGAGTGACCAGACCCCACCTTCACCCTCACACGCAGATCTCTGCTGAGGCGCCTGCCTCCTGTTTGCTCATATTATTAAGATCGTTCTTTCTCCCCTGAGCCTTAGTGATGACAGGTAGCTAGCTAGAACTAACTACAGTGTTAACTTTACTTTGAAATCCTCCGTGAGCTCCCCAGCTGGCGACAGCTTGAGCCATGAGCTCATTAAGCAACAGAAGCCTGTCCCCCACCAGTCCTAGAAGCAGGCAAGAAAACCCTTAAAAGACCTGCTTTTTTACATTGAGTTGAAAAAGAGCTTGTGCTCGCCCAATCCCAAACAACTTTGCTTTCAGCCCCCCTTTTGCACTGCCCCCTCCCAGTATTCAATTTAGCTGCCCAATTAGGCATCAAGGGGTTCCCCAGCCCCCCGACCCTGAACAGGAGAGGACCACAGAGCGCTCAGCCCCAGGTTCAAAAGGGATGTTGATTGTGCTTCCTGAGTTTATCCCTGCTCCGGTCACTTCGGGCCTGGCTTCCTTTTGAAAAATGAAATGGCTTTTAAAAAGGAAAAGAAAAAGAAAACTCTACACATTTGGGGGAGGGTCCACCGGGAACCCCTTTTTGG
>NW_005879450.1:0-6977 GCF_000147115.1 Myotis lucifugus | reverse complement strand
TGGGGGCTTGGGGCACGGAGCCGGCCCAGTCCTGGGGGGACAGAAGGTCCCAGAGGGGCAGTTTCGGACGAGGCTGGCTTGTACGATGCCTGGTGGGCAGTTTCCGGATTAGACGGAAAACTGACAGACACGGAGGGCCCCAGGCTGACGAAAATGAGGGGGAGATGTGAGAAAAACGGGGAAATAAGAGAGACAGCCAAATGCTCCAAGAGAGCTGAGACTCAACACAGAAGAGCATCCTGGCCGGGCGGCTAAGTTAATGGAACATCCTCCCATGCACCCAAGGGTCCCTGGTTCCATTTCCAGTCAAGGCACCTGCCCAGATTGTGGGTCCATCCCCGGTCAGGGCACAGAAGGAAGGCAACCGATTGGTGTTTCTCTCTCTCTCCCTCTCCCTTCCTCTCTCTCTAAAATCAATTTAAAAACAATACAAAACCAAGCAAAATTCGAAGAGCAGTCACAGGGAGTGCGAGGCTCAGAAAGGCTCAAAGTAGACCCTCGGGGACTTGGGAGAGACATGCAGGGCTTCCTCCTCCCAGGCCGCCTCCCGTGACCCTCTCTTTCTCTCCCCCCCAGGCCCAGGCTCCGTGGAGAACTCAGCCCCGAGGCCCCCCGGACCCCTGGCCCTCCTCTCTGCCCTGGGCTGGCTGTGGTGGAGGATGTAGGAAGAACACAGTGCAGCTCGCCTCCCCCTGCGGGGGCCCGAGGCCGAGAGCGAGAGAAAAAGGGGGGAGCAAGCGGCGTGGGTCTCGAAGGGGCGGAAGAGCTCTCGGGACCGAGGAAGAAGAAAGGAGGAGGAGGAGGAGGAGGAGGAGGGAGAAGCAAGATCTTTAGAGAACCCATCACTGTGAGGGATAACGCAAAATTATGCATCTTTCTACAGCCATTCTCGCCACCGTTCACGTTTCTGATTGTGACCCACCCCCCCGCCACTCCCACCCCTCTCTTAGCTCAGGCTGGCACCCGGATCGCATGTGGGTAGCGGGTGTGCGTGTGTGCGTGTGAGCCTGCACGTGTGTGTGCCGTATGTGTGCATGGGAGTGGGTGGGCAGGGTGGGGGAGGGGGGCTCCGATCTTCCCTCCCCGACACCCCCACGCCCACCGCCCCAACCCTGCTGCCGCTCCTCCCCCGGGGCTGGAGGTAGGTATGGGGGCTTCGTGGCAGAAGCTGTGAGGGGAGCTCAGCCCCTGCTTTCCCAGTGTATGCACGCACACCCCCTCCCCTCCCCACAGAAGAGGTGTCTCCTGGGCAGGTTGGCAGCGGGGAGAGGTGTCAGGCTGTCGTTCAGCCTCTGGGAGCAGGTGGGGGGTCTCCATCTGGGCTCCGGGTCCCCCTGCTGTCAACCCCCAACTGCCTGCAGCCCAGGCTCCATCGCTGGCTCGGCAGCCTGAGACCTCCCACCTTCCCCGTCCCTGGACTTTCTGGGCCCCTCCTGGGCCAACCGGTGCTTCCATCCAACTGTCAGGCTGGTGTCTGGCCACCTGTCTGTCTCAGTGCTCTGCCCGCCCCCACCCCTCGCCCCTTGGCCACCTGCAGTGCCAACCAGCTGCCCTCCGCGTCCCTGCAGCCGCTCACACCCATGGGTCTGCTGGTCTCCTCCTCCCTGGCTGCCTCTCCACCAACTGCACCTCCCAAAGGCTGACCTGACCGCGCACGCGCGTACACACACACACACACACACACACACACACACACACACCAGCGATGGACCAGCAATAGCCCCCTGGCTCCAGCTGAAGCCAGTGACCAGCTGTGGTTCCCTGAGGGTGGGCAACCGTTGTCAGGAGGCGGCGCTGAGGGGCTGTAGCTCTGGTTGTAGGAACACCCCACCCCGACATCCGGAGCCCGGACCAAGATGGAGTCACCAGCTCCGACTCCCAGGAGACCCTCTGCAAACACCCACCCTGAGCCACACCACCCAGAGTTTGGGGGGGTTGGGGGGTCGAGGACAGAGCAGGGGCAGGGGGGCAAGGGCAGTGACCTGTACCTCAGACAGGGGCGTGGGCCCCATCCCACATTGTCTTCCATTCCCAGGGTCCGGGGGGATGGGGATGGGAGGGGGAGGGAGGCCAGGGAGGGGGAGGGTGGGCCCTGGGGGCCGTGTGTTCCGATTCATGGGGAGTGTTGAGACCACCACACCAATAAACGCCTTTTTCCAAAGTCTCCGCCTGCGGGTGTCAACGTCATTGAAGGATTCGGGTGCGGGGAGGTCAAAGGGTCATGGCCATTGGTGGTGCCCCCCCAGCATCATTTCTGCTGTCTCCTTTCTCTTGGGGAGATTTGGAATTGGCCTGGCACCGAGTAGAAGGCCCAGAGAAACTGAGTCCATGGTGACATCCTTTGAGCTGCTGGATCAAACCGTACCTGATGCCCACCTTCACTTACACAAGCCAAGTCCCCTGTATGTTTAAGCCGATTTGTGTTAGGTTTTGTGTCTCTGGTGATTGAAAAAGAAATGACAACTCTACCTGATATAAAAGAAGAGCTATGGAGGGTCCAGGTACCCAGGACTCCAGCCCTCCGCTCTTCAACATGAGGCCTATTTCCCAAAGGCCTCTTGCACCCCAACCTTTAACCAGAAGGCCTCACCTCCTCTCCTTTCCTGAGGCAGATGCCGGTGACCTGTGCTTTCATTATGCGCTTCCTCTTTCTCTGCTGGCAGACCCTCCTCCCATGATACAGGCGAGATGCTTGGTTTCACTCCCTTGCATGATTGATACACCCAGTTCTGGGTCCATGTGTTTTCTGTAGGGTTCAAAAAAGCTTTGCCCCAGCCCTAGCTGGTTTGGCTCAGTGGATAGAGCGTTGGACTGTGGACTGGAAGGTCCCGGGTTCCATTCCAGTCAAGGGCACATGCTCGGGTTGTGGGCTCGATCCCCAGTAGGGGGCATGCAGAAGGCAGCTGATCAATGATTCTCTCTCATCATTGATGTTTCTATCTTTCCCTCTCCTTTCCTCTCTGAAATCAATAAATATATTTTTTTAAAAAAAGAAGAAGAGGAAAGAAAGAAAGCTTTTCCCCACTCAGGAGATCGGGCGAGGAGAGGTGTGTGAGAAGAGAGCCCTGCCCCCTTCTCTTTGCCTTTAGACACAGTTGCGTGAAGACGTGATGCCTGGAGCCACAGCAGCCATCTTGCTACATGAGACAATATGCCGACCCGCCAAGGATGCAATAAGCCCAGGTCCTTGATGGGGTCCCTAAGATGCCGCACCAGCCTGAAACCACCCACCTCCATGATTCTTTTCACCATTTATTTTGTTAATTGCGGCCAAAAGAATCTTCACTGATGCACCTCTTCATTTCCAAGGGGCACCTCTGCTGATAAAAGAAGGCATGGTGCTGGGGAGAGCAGCAGCCAAGCCAGCCCTTCACTGGCACCCACACATCTGAGCAGTTCACCTATATTTATTGACTAGAGGCCCGATGCATGAAGATTCGTGCAAGAGTGGGCCTTCCTTCCCCTGGCTACCACTCCGCCGAAGCCGCCTTTCCATCTTCTCATGCTGCCCAGAGGCCCAGAGCAGCTGGGGCGGTGCCATGGCGACATGCAAGCATCCCGCCCATCCCCGGCCGCTCGGCGCCTGTGCATGCAAATTAACCTGCCATCTTTGTTGGGTTAATTTGCATACTCACGCCTGATTGGCTGGTGGGTGTCGCAAAGGTACGGTCAATTTGCATCTTTCTCTTTTATTAATGTAGATTGCCTGCTGTGTGCCAGGCTCTGTGTGAAGTTCTGGGGATGATGACATGGTCTCTGTCTCCATCCACAGAGCTCTCGGTGTAGAGAGGGAGTCAGAGGCTGAACAAGTAATGATATGTTTATGGATGAGAAGCAGAAGGTGCAGGGTCTCCAGGGCCTAACCCATGACTGAGGCAGGGGTTAGAGCAGTGATGGCGAACCTATGACACGCGTGTCAGAGGTGACACGCGATCTCATTTTTTTGGGTTGATTTTTCTTTGTAAAATGGCATTTCAATATATACAATAATTATCAAAAATATAAGCCTTTGTTTTACTATGGTTGCAAAGGTCAAAAAATTTCTATATGTGACACGGCACCAGAGTTAAGTTAGGGTTTTTCAAAATGCTGACACGCCGAGCTCAAAAGGTTCGCCATCACTGGGTTAGAGGAGCATCTTCTGAGATGGGAACGGTCACCTTTACGCTTGAGAAACGTACCACACAGGAGACAGAGCCGTGCTCCACACAGAACACACGCTAGGGGCAAAGGCCCGGAGGCACAATAACATGGCAGAGAGAGGGCCTGTGCCACTGGAGGGGCCGGGGGAGGATGGGAAGGAGGGGAGGTCAGAGAGGCCAAGGGAGGTCAAACCATGAGGTTTTGAAGGTCATGGTGAGGCGTTTGGACACATCTGAAGGCCAATGAACAACCAGATAAGGGTTGAAAGCAGTGGTTCCCAATGTGGGGCACATGCCTCATGGGGGGGGCAGCAATTTGGTTTTTAAGGGGGGGTAATTTGAGAATGAGTTATTAACAGTTTTTAACAGTTATTAACAATTTTTTGTATTTCTTATGGTTCTAGGGGCCTCATATACAGTATACAAATATGTATGGTGACATATTTATGCATTTCAGTTCTCTAGTATATGTTTTGAAACTTTATTTGCTATTTTTTCATATATTTCTTCTTATTATTATTTTTTAAACAATTTCTTAATGATGTCTTCCTCCGTACTTCAACTGTCCTTTTGTTCTTTTATGTTTCTCTTTCACGGATGCCATGTTCTTTGGAATCTTGTTTAGACCAAGTTAATGGCCTTTCAGGCTTCCTCTATGTGAATAGGAGCTCACTTTTTGAATAATAAGAATTCTATGTCACAGGGGTGGGGGGGGCATCAGAATTTTTGAGATGCTTAGGTGGGGCGCGGCCAAAAAAGGTTGGGAACCGCTGGTTTACAGGGAAGAGGACATGTGGTCTGGTCTGTTTTAAGATGCAGACTCTGGGAGCTGGGTGGGCATGGTCTGGGGGAGGCAGAAGTGGACGTAGGAAGACCTTTTCAGGGATGAGGTAGGGCCCCCTCTCTGACTCAGAGCAGCACAGCAAGCCCCCCTGTTTGCTGCACAGCCCCCACATTTTGCCTGCTTGGTGGTTTGCAACCACACTGTTAGATCCTCGGGAGTCTCCTCAAGCCCTGAGTCCCACCTCCTTCGTTGCACAAATACAGGCAGAGTCTTCTCAGGTGAGAGAGGGAGACAGGAAGTCCCACTTTCAGAGTCTGGCCTTGAGTCACAGTACGACAGGAGGCGAAACAGGAAGTCTTGCCCAAAAAGTCCTGCACAGAGCAGGCCATTCGCCTGGTCACACCTGTGTGGCTGCCCGGACCGTCTTCGGGCCCCCACCTGGGGAGATGACTGGGCTGGGGCTGGTGGCCTGGAAGAGAGAGGGGGGTGGGGGGACAACCTCAGGAGTTACCCTGCATGTGACATGACTCACCCTTTTCTAGCACTAGCGCTCATTATTCAGAAATTAGCGGGGTTTCCTCCACTGACGAGGAATACAAAATGTCTAGCCACCCTTGGGAGGGAGGAGAATTTCTCTTACTGGGAAAGAGAAATTCCATCCCACTTCTGAGAGAAATGGAAGTTTGGCCCATTTTTATGGGGAAAAAAAAAATAAAGGAGGTCCCATCTTACTCCCTTTGTGGGGAAAATCGGAATGTCACGCTTCTTTTAAAATACATGAAGCAAGCATGTCAAACTCGCGGTGCATAACGAATATTTTTGCGGCCCAGCCAATATAACCGTATGTAAGAAACGTTTTAATAAAAATTTCATAACTGAATTTTTACAATATCCTGTTATACATAATTATTAATAACGAACGACAACGTTCGCTAATGACTGATGACTATAATCGTGTTGCGTTCATTTCCCTTACGCGCCTTACACGCAGGCGCACCATTTCTGTCCACTAACACCAGCAGCGAATATTCTAGCAGCCGATGGCCACTTCGTTAGTCTTGGACTGACTTGTTGGGTGTGCACAACAGGAATTATTTCGCTTTCGGAGAACAAGAAAAATAGGTTTATTTGCGTTACGCTTATTAATTTGTGCAGTGATTCAATGTCTGGTAAGCTAATGTTCAAGAAAAAATATTAATTTTTATTAAAATGTTCTATTCTTTTATGTGAACGATGACTCGTTTATTTCAGCCCTTTGCATTCGAAATAAACCCACGTGTCTATGAAAATTGAAGCTTTTGGGTTTTTTTGCGGCCTCACAAACACTTACACCTTGTTTATTTGGCCCGTGTTAGCCTTTGAGTTTGACACGCTTGACATAAAGGTTGGATGGGAAGCCCAGTCCAGCCTTTATATATTTTCAAAAGGATAACATTTTGCCCTAACCGATTTGGTTCAGTGGATAGAGCGTCGGCCTGCGGACTGAAGGGTCCCAGGTTCGATTCCGGCCAAGGGCATGTACCTTGGTTACGGGCACATCCCCAGTAGGGGAAGTGCAGGAGGCAGCTGATCGATGTTTCTAACTCTCTATCCCTCTCCCTTCCCGCTTTAAAAAAAAATATCAATTATATATATATATATATATATATATATATATATATATATATATATAATTTTTTTTTTTTTTAAAGGATAACATTTCACCAGGATTGTAAAACTGCAAACGAGGAAAGCTGCGGGAAGAGAACTCAGGCCATTTCATCTCCCTGACTAAATAACAAAGACACTCCACACTCACTTGGTGGGGCCTGGTTGGGCTCGGGGCCTCCAGCGGGACTTTGGGGGGCAGAGGCTGTGGAGTCTGCACTGGGGCCACCTCTGCATCTTCTTTTCTGGTGGGGGGATCACAGGGGCAAAGGTGGGGAGATGCTTCTTTTTCTTGGGAGTCGCTCCTGGAAAAGAGAGAGGAAGAAAAAACAAAAACAGAAACACGTGATTGGCTGCCCCAACCTCCCGACCCAGCCGATGGAAAGGGAAGCTGGGGGCTGCAG
>NW_005879449.1:0-6978 GCF_000147115.1 Myotis lucifugus | reverse complement strand
CCCCCATCTGTACACTACCCAGCACCCCGCTGAATCCGACAGTTCCAAAGAGGAAGATGATAAGAAAAATAAGTCCTAATGGCCTGCAATTACTGACAGGTTTTGGGAACTGGTGGGAGGGAAGGATGAAGTCCTCTGAGTGTATTCAACCTCAGAATCCACAGTCTCAGAACCTGCAATTTGCTCAGACCTGCGGAAACACTCCCGATATTGTTGCGGGGGTGGGGTTTGGGGGGGGCATAACCGTGTTTGATGATGAAACTTTTAGATGTCTCAAACACCATTCTTGCTATCGAATGGTAAGGGTGACTGGGACTTTATTATTAGGTTGGTATGGATAACCAAGCGCCATAACAACTCCTTTAACTGTAGGAGATCAAAAGATGAGAACTGAAACTAATATTTTGGTGGTAACGCAAGACCAGGGGAAGAGGGAAGAGAAAGAGAAAGTGGAGCATAAGAAATTCCCTCAAAGCTAAATGGCTACACACAACCAGGGGGGATTAATGGAAATGAATGAGCTACAACTTTAAGCAGGAAAAGCATTGGCTTAAAAAAAAATCAGATGGGCACACACTCTGCTCAGCCTAAGTGAAGGCTCGTCTTATTACTATGGGTCTCCCGAGGATGGACACTTTAAATTGCTCCCAAGTCTTTCAGGGAATGCTATGGGGCTATGTTGGGCCAGGTATTTATTGGGCCACTGAGAAGCCCCTTTGAATGTGCGGGAAAATGAAAATGAACGTCTGAAGTGGAACTTGGCTTTTTCTTCAGAACTCCCAGTCCTGTTGGAGAGACAGGTGGGGCGGGCCCCTGGCATCCTGGTGCTGAGTGTGTGGGTGTGATCTGCGCGCAGTTTTCTCTAAAAGGGAGAAACATCTTTAGTCTGAACAAAGTGAAATGTGTTCTAGTGACTTTTAAAAGTGTCTCCACCCAGAAGGGCAACACCTTACAGGCCGTGGAAACAAAGGAAGGATACAGATTTCGTCAATGGGGATCAAAGCTTTTTGATTGCAATCCCGTTGAAATCTCCAGTGCTCATTATTGCCTGGATTTCCTGAGCCGGGGCTTCTGAAGTCGGGCTGGCTGGAGTGTGAGACGCTCCATTTGAATGTTGCAAAACCTCCCCAATCACCACAAAGGCAACTGTTTATCTCAGTCCTCGCTGAAAACACCTGCTTACTCACAGTTCTGAGGCCTGTGATTGAGCGTCTAACACCTGGCTGATGAGGCTGCTGTTTGCCCACGTTTTGAAATGCAATTTTACTACTACTTAGCATGTCGGTCCTTGTGGCAATGGATTAAGTGGATTGGATGCATCAGAACTCTTGTCGTTCTAAAAAAAATTAACCATTACAGATTAATAGCTTGTTTTCATTAAAGAGAAAATGAACTGGAACATTCTGACACTTGGATGCAGCATTGCTCTTTACGATGGGGCTGCAAAGTGTGTTACAAGGAAAACCTGCCTTGAATTCCTACTCTAGACCTATGAGTCAGCATCTCTCCCCGTGGGGTCCATGGCTGGCATCTTGAACTAGCTCCCAGAGAGCTGAAAAATGCTCTTTAAGAGAAGGCCACTTTCAGTTGGATCCTGGAGTAGAATGGGCAGCTCCCTGGGTAGAAACCTCTGGTTTATACCTGTGAAATCTGTGTGCGATTTACAGGTTTGGGTTAGTCCTTGGGGGATCCCTGAGCATGTGTGTGAGCACGCACCTCTCTCCTGGCTGGGTAGTGAGCCACAGGTCTGAGAGGCGGGGACATGTGCCCCGAAGACCGTGATCAGTACCCACGTTCCCCCATTCATTTTACAAATGAAAAAATCGAGGCCCAGAAAGGTGAAAGGGTGGACTGAAGGTCATGTAATACCGAGTTGAGGCCAGAACCCATCACTCTTCTCCGATGTCACTGAAGTGAGGACTCTAAGAGGCCGGCTCCCTCCAGGACCCGTCTCCATCCTTTCCCCCTGCTTGTGCCCAGGCTGGCCTGCTGGCTTCTTTCTGGGCTTGGCCAGCAGAAAGCACCCCGAGAAGGGAGGGGGAGGAGGAGCCACCCGGCGGACATTGGTGAGCTCACCTGAGGGCACCATATTGGTTCAGAGAGTGGAAGAGCATGTCCAACCACCCTAGTTTGCCAGGACTGAAGGATCTCCCAGGACACAGCACTTTCTGCTTAACCCCAGGCATTCCAGGCAACCTGAAGTGGGGGCGGGGGGGGGGGCTCCTTTAATTAGACTCAGGATCATGGTTAGTAACCATAGAAGTGTAGTTGCTGTTGCTCTTTAAAAAGAGCCACACACTTTATAATTTATTTTATTTAAAAAAAAGAGATAATAGTGACACAAAATTAAAACATTTTAAAGGGGCATGTTGATAAGTCTTTCTTCACTCTTGGCCTCTATCAGTTATTTTCTTCAAAGGCAAGCTATGACCACGTTCTGAGTGTATCCTTCCAAAGACATTTTATACACAGTGAGGTGTATCATATATTACCTAACATCCAAATGGTAACATACTAGGCACAGTGTTTGTCACCTTTATTTTTAGCTTAACGGGATATCTTTGAGATTGTTCAACAACAGGTAATAAAGAGCTGCCATGTTCTTTTTAGTGGGTATGTAGGTAGTACTCCTATCTGGGTTTATTATCATTTATAGTTTAGCAAGCCACCTATTAATAGATCTCGAGTTTGCTTCTAATTCAGTGCCATTATTAATACAAACAATGCTGCAATGAAAATCCTGGAGCATTTAGGTCAAAGAGGATGTCCATTTAAAACCATGAAAATCAACGTCAAACTGGCTGTGTATATGTCCAGACGTCATGGCTCAGTGGTTGAGCATAAACCTATGAACCAGGAGAGCATGGGTTCAATTCCCGGTTGGGAGGACATGCCCAGATTTCTGGCTCGATCCCCAGTAGGGCATGCAGGAGGCAGTTGATCACTGATTCTCTCTCATCATTGATGTTTCTACCTCTCTCTCCCTTCCTCTCTGAAATCAATAATAATAATAATAATAATAATAATAATAATAATAATATAATCAATTGGCTTTGTAGAGGCGAACCACTGGGCACTCCTCCCAATAGTATAGAAAAGTACCCAGTTCCCTGCAGCCCTGCTGGAAGTATCCTTTCATTCAGCTCTGGTCAAGGGTTGGTTAAGCAAGTCCCAATTTTTGCTACTAAATCAGATCTTCTCTCATTTTGCTTCCTAACTGGTCTCTCCCCAGTTACAGAGACAAAACTATTCTTTAGCCAGAGCCATTTCCTGCCTTTTTAGCTGCTTTTGCTGAGTCAACTCATTAGCTTTAATTGTCTTCAAAGTGATCCCCAGCTGTGTCATTCTTTCTGGCCCAGCAGAGCTATGGGAAATGCTGTCAAAGCCCAGGGTGTGTCTGGAGGGAGAGAGAAGTCTGTACAACCAGCAGCCAGAGTTGGCAACTGGAGAATCAATCAGCCTTTTTTAAGACCCGAAAATAGGTCAAATCCACAAAGTCAGCAAGGAGCTGGAGAGCTTCATGCCGGGCAGTCATACCAGCGTCCAGACTTCTAATATCCAGAATGATGTGTGAATGCACATCTTTGTAGACAGGTCAATGTCCTGATCCAAATATCCACCATCACGACCTCCCAGCTCCAAATATTTTGTACATGTGGACAAATAGATGTGATCCCCTCCATCTTCCCCCAGCCAGTAGTATGCTGGAGTTGGCTTATATCATTTGAGAGCTGATGGCTAAATTTTTAGGAATTCTGTGAGCTGGTGGTTAAATATAGCCATTATTGAAAGTTATGTAAGTTTACAAATAAGTGTATTTATTAAAAACAGAGGTTATAAATACTCAAAACACATCACAATCTAAATATTATGCATTTTACTTTTGTGTTTGAGTTTTTTACATCTGTTGTATCTACATGGTGGAAACTCTATGTAATGGTGTGCTACTCTGTGTCTATTCTCAACTAGTGGTTGGTGTCGTTTCTTTGGTTGCTTAAAATCAGCCATGTTTGGAGTATTTACACCAAGGAAATTGGCAAAATGCTATAGATCAGTGCTTGATTTATTGTTTGGTTGTCTAGACTTAAGAAAGTGAAGGAAAAAATATTAATGCAGATTAAATCCCAAAGTCCATCATGCCTAGACCAGAAGGTGAACGAGGACTTGGTTCAATAAATATAGTTTATACAAGAGTGAGTTAGTCAGTAGATCTTATATTTTATGGCAATAAATTTATTGGGAAAACAGTAGCATGAGATACAACTCCATATGTCCAATCATGGTTGAATCACAATCATAGTTTGACCACAGATACCAGGCTTTAGAAATTCAAAATGGAACTGCCTTATGATCCAGCAATTCCACACTTGGGAATATATCTGAAGAAATCCAAAACACTAATTCAAAAGAACGTATGCACCCCTATGTTTATTGAAGAATTATTTACAATAGCCAAGATATGGAAATAACCCAAGTGCCCCATCAACAGATGAGTGGATAAAAAAGGTGTGGAACTTCTACACAATGGAATACTGCCAGAGTTCATGTCCCAGCATCAAGAAGGGTTCAGGAATCTGGAAAAGGGGCTGCGCGTAGATGACATAGGAATCCAGAGACTAATAAAGAGTCTGGAGACGAGTTATAATTTTGAAAGGCATTGGGGGTCAGAGGACCTTCAGCTAAAGGAACTGAAGAGTGCCTCCTTGTCTATGAGCCTTGCTTTTATTAACACAATTTGTCCTAAGGCAAGGTGGAGATAATACACTTCAAAGGGTAAGGTTTCAAAGGGTACAGAGTCCATTGTCAGAATGGGGGAATAGCCTATGGCTGTTCAGGTGTTTGGCCAGTAGGAGGCAATAACATGTAGATTAAGATGCCCTTTAACTGTCTGGAAGCCACAATCAGTTTCCTATTCAGATTTGGTGAAATGCCTTTAGCCATTCCCAACAGGTGACTACATGTGTGACTCAACCCTGTTGAGTCCCCAAGTTTCATCAACCTTTTGATGGAACTCTTAAAATTATGACATGCTGGAATTGGTTCCCGGCAGAATACTACTTGGCCATAAGAAAGAATGAGCTCTCATCTATTGAGACAGCATCGATGGAGCTAGAGGGTATTATGCTAAGTGAAATAAGTCAGACAGAGAAAGACAAATATGATATGATTTCACTTATATGTGGATTCTAAAGAACAAAATAAACAAGCAAACAAATAGAAATAGTCACATAGATACAGAGAATAGACTGATTGTTGATAGAGGGGAAGGGTATTTTGTTGGAGACTGGGTGAAAAAGAAGGGATTGAGAAGTACAAATTGGTAGTTACAGAATAGTCACTGAGAGGTAAATTATAGCTTAGGGAATATAGTCAATAATTCTATATAATAAAGAGCTAATATGCTAATTAGACCGAACAGCAGAACGACCATCCAGACGACCTTCTGGACAAAGCCAGGGCTGCTAGGGCCGGCTGGGGCTGCAGGGGGCTGCGAGGGGTTGTGAGAGCCAATACCCTTTGCATGAATTTCATGCATCGGGCCTCTAGTCCTATATAATAAAAGGCTAATATGCAAATTGTCCCCTCAAGAGTTGGACTGACTGGGAGTTTGACTGCTCACTATGATGTGCGCTGACCACCAGGGGGCGGCACGGAATGAAGGAAGGCCTTGGGAAGGAAGCCCTTCATGGTGTTTGGTGTGAATTTCGTGCACCAGGCCTCTGTGTTGTAATAACTGTGTATGGGGCCAGGTGGGTACTTAAAATATTGGGGGAACCATTCTGTAAAGTAGATGATTGTCTAACCATTATGTTGTACACCTGCAACTTATACAGAATGATATTAAATGTCAACTATAATTTAAAACCCCTCTCCCCCCCCCAAAAAAAAAATCAACAAAAGCATCCTGGGATAAAAATCAACTATATGGGCTCTGTAATAAATCTGTATTTTATCACTATCTATAAATCACATATTGTAAATATATATTTTTCCTATCAGTAATATTTATAATAGCCTTACTTATGTATATACATGCATTCACTTTTTTTTTGAGAGCTGGTTGTTAAGTATTTACCTGCACACCACCATCCTAGTTCCAGAATTCCGTGACTATGCATTGATTTTATGCTATTATCTCAAAAGAAGTGATGCTATTCTCATCAGTGTCCCTTCTGTGCAGTGCAGATAAGAGATGGCGAAGACACCATTGGCCTCCTTGCTTAAGGAGGAAAGCTGGGGACGGGACAATGTACTTACTGCAAGCTCAGTGTGTCACTCATGACTGGGACAGGGATCAGGCCTCGTGCTGAGAAGCTGGCTCTTTGGAACCAGGCACTTTTTGCTAAACCTTTTTTTTTTTTTTGGTTCAAAGGCCAGAAGTTTCTGGCATTTTTCTAACTCAGGGGTTGGCAACCTTTCTGAATTAACAAGCCAAGTCCTTATTTATTCACTCTAGCGTAGCGTGTGCCAGGAATGCATAATAACTTTGAAAAGTTCTCTCGGTTAATCCACGTTCTGGCTGAAGTCACTGCACAGAAGAATTCTTTTTATTAAGACAAAGACTCTGAAACATGAAACCAAAAATATGCAACTTCTTTAAACTTTGACAGGAATGGAATGTTTGTTATTTTTGTCCCTCGTGTGCGGAGATTTTCATCTTGCCCCGTGACTGGAGCACGAGGGCACGTTTCTTGCATCAATGTCCCAAGTCAATGCTCAGGGTCTCTGAGAAGCTGTGCTGGCAACCCCAGGGCCAGGGGGAATGGGCTGGTGTGGGGGGTGCTCCTGAGCGTGGATCATGGTTTAGGGGGCGTGATTTTTCTCTTACTTGGTGTGTCATCCAGAATTCATCAAGGCAAACAAGAGATTCTACCTCTGCTTATGTAAATAATAAAGAGATATATTGAATGGAGAATTGGTAGGTCGAAGAACCCTTAGGAAGGCTATAGAAGAAGGTTTGGGAAGAGACTAGGCATC
>NW_005879448.1:0-6978 GCF_000147115.1 Myotis lucifugus | reverse complement strand
AGTAAATAAAAAACTCTTGATGGACTTTAAGGGAGATATTGACAGAAATACAATCCTAGTGGGGGATTAACACCCCACTGACAGTACTGGATAAATCTTACAGACAAAAATCAACAAGGAAGCAGAGACCTTAAAAGTCACACTAGATCAGATGGATCTAACTGATATTTATAAGACATTGCACCCCAAATCACCACAATATACATTATTCTCAAGTGTACATGGAACATTCTCAAAGATAGACCACATATTAGGGCACAAAACAAGTTGATAAAAATTCCAGAAGATTGATAAAATGCCAGCATCTGCTCAGGTCACAATGGCATAAAGTTAGAAATCATCTACAATAAAAAAAACAAAAACTCAAAAACACTCAAATACATGAAGACTAAATAGCATTTTATTAAACAATGAATGGATTGCTAATGAGATCAAGCAAGAAATTAAAAACTTCCTAGAAACAAGTGAAAATGAACACACAACCACCCAAAACATATGGGACACAGCAAAAGCAGTCCTGAGAGGGAAGTTCATAAACTACAGGCCTAGCTCAAAATACAAGAAAGATCACTAATGAGCTATCTAATTCTACAACTAAATGAATTCAAAAGAGAAGAACAAGAAAAGCCCAGAGGAAGTAGAAGGAAGGAAATAATAATTATCAGAGTGGAAATAAATTACATAGAGAGAGAAAAATACAGAACAAAAGATCAATAAATCCTAGAGGTGGTTCTTTGAAAAGATTACAAGATTGATGAACCCATACCCAGACTCATCAAGAAACACAGAGTGAGGAACCAAATAAATAAAATTGAAAATGAAAGAGGCAATATAACTATGGTACCACACAAATACAAAAGATGTTAAGCAAATACTATGAACAACTATATGCCAACAAACTGGACAAGCTGGGTGAAATGGACAAATTCCTAGAAACGTACAGTCTTCCAAAATTCTTTCTATTTTTCTTTCTTTTTTTAAAAAAATATATTTTTATTGATTTTTTATAGAGAGGAAGGGAGAGGGATAAAGAGTTAGAAACATCAATGAGAGAAACATCGATCAGCTGCCTCTTGCACAACCCCTACTGGGGATGTGCCCACAACCAAGGTACATGCCCTTGACTGGAATCGAACCTGGTACCCTTCAGTCTGCAGGCCGATGCTTGCTCCACTGAGCCAAACCACTTAGGGCCCAAAATTCTTTCTGATTCAATCAGGAAGAATCAGTAATCCTGACTAGGTCAATAAAAACTGATGAAATTGAAGCAATAATTAAACATATTTCAGCAAACAAAAATCCTGAACTGGATGGATTTACAGGTGAATTTTACCAAATATTCAAAGAAGTAACACCCATCCCCCTGAAGCTATTCCAAAAAATTCAAGAGGAAGGAATACTTCTAAGCTCTTTATAGGAAGTCAGCATTATCCTAATTCCAAAACCAGATAATGACACTACATAGAAAGAGAATTACAGGACAATATCCCTGATGGACACTGATGCTAAAACCCTCAACAAATTATTAGCAAATAGGATCCCGCAAAATATTAAAAAGAGTATATGTCATGATCAATTGGGATTTTTTCCGAGGATGCAAGGCTGGCACAATATTTGCAAATCAATAACTGTGATACATCACATAAAACATTGAAAGATAAAAACCACATGATCATATCAATAGATTCAGAAAAAAACATTCAACAAAATCCAGCACCCTTTTTTTCTTTATTGACTGAGGTATTTCTATGTGTCCTTATCCCCTCATTGCCATCTCCACATGCCACTCATGCCCTCACTCACCTGTTGCCTGTGTCCATTGGTTAGGCTTATATGCATACATACATACAGTCCTTTAATTGATCTCTTCCTCTTACACCCACCCTCCCCAACCTTCCCTTTGAGGTTTCATGGTCTGATCAATGATTCTCTGTTTCTGAATCTGCTTTGTTCATCAGTTTATGTTGTTCATTATATTCCACAAATGAGTGAGATCACTGGCTTATTCGCTTAGCATAATGCTCTCCAGTTCCATCCATGCTGTTGCAAATGGTAAGAATTTCTTATTTTCTACAGCAGTGTAGTATTCCATTGTGTAGATGCACCACTGTTTTTTGTTTTAATCCACTCCTCTACTGATGGGCACTTAGGCTATTTCCAAATCTTAGCTATTGTAAATTGTGCTGCTATGAACATGGAGGCACATATATCCTTTCTGATTCGCGTTTCTAGTTTCTTGGGATATATTCCTGGAAGTGTGATAAAGGGTCAAATGGGAGTTCCATTTTTAGTTTTTTTGAGGAAACTCCAAACTGATCTCCACACTGGCTGCACCAGTCTGCATTCCCACCAGCAGTGTATGAGGTTTCCTTTTCTCTGCATCCTTGCCAGCACTTGTCATTAGTTGATTTGTTGATGATAGCCATTCTGACAGGTGTGAGATGGTACTGCATTGTCGTTTTGATTTGCATCTCTCAGATGATTAGTACTTTGAGCATGTTTTCATATGTTTCTGGGACTTTGGTGTATCCTTTTTGAAAAGTATCTATTTAGAATCTTTGCCAATTTTTTGATTAGATAGTTTATCTTACCTTTGCTAAGTTGTATGAGTTCCCTGTAAATGGAGATCAAACCATTGTCGGAGATAACATTGGCTAATATGTTCTCCCATGTAGTAGGCTTTATTTTTGCTTTGTTGATGGTTTCTTTTGCTATACAGAAGCTTTTTTTTTAATGTAGTCCAATTTGTTTATTTTCTCTTTAGTTTCCATTGCCCTAGGAGCTGTATCAGTGAAGATATTGCTTAGGCATATGTCTGAGATTTTGCTGCTGTGGATTCCTCTAAGATTTTTATGGTTTCCCATCTTATGTTTAAGTCCTTTATTAATTTTGTGTTTATTTTTGTGTATTGGTGTAAATTGGTGGTCTAGCTTCATTTATTTTGCATGTATCTGTTCAATTTTCCCAACATGATTTATTGAAGAGACTATCTTGACTCCATTGTATGTGCTTGCCTCCTTTGTTAAATATTAATTGAGCATAGTGGTTTGGGTCGATTTCTTGATTCTCTATTCTATTCCATTGTCTATATGTCTGTGCCAGTACCAAGCAGTTTTGAGAACAGTGGCTTTGTAATACAGCTTGATATCTAGTACTGAGATCCTTCCTACTTTGCTCTTTTTTCTCAGGATAGTTGCAGCGATTTTTAAAATTATTTTATTCCAGATGAAATTTTGGAGAGTTCGTTCTAGGTCTGTGAAAAATGCCATTGGTATTTTAATGGGTAGTGCATTGAGTCTATAGATTGCTTTGCGTAGTATGGACATTTACTGATGTTAATTCTACCAATCCATGAACATGTTTAGTTCTTCCATCTGTTTATGTCTTCCTCCATCTCTTTTTTCAGTGTCCCATCATTTTCTGAGTACAGGTCTTTTACCTACTTAGTTAAGTTTTTTCCTAGGTATCTTAATTTTTGGGGTTTGATGGTAAATGGGGTTGTTTTTTAAATCTCTCTTTCTGTAAGTTCACTTATGTGGTATAAAAATGCCCTCAATTTCTTGGTGTTAATTTAGTATCCTGCTACATTGCCAAATTCAATTATTAATTCTGAGAATTTTTTGATGGAGTCTTTCTATGTACAGTATCATGTCATCTGCGAATAAAGACAGTTTGATGTCTTCTTTTCCAATTTGGATTCCTTTTATTTCTTCTTGTCTAATTGCTATGGCTAGCACTTCCAATACTATGTCAAATGGGAACGGTGAGAGTGGGCATCCCTTTATCAATCCTTTTCTAAGGTGAAATGGTTTTTGTTTTTCCTATTGAGTATGATATTGGTTGTAGGTTTGTCATATAAGGCTTTATTATGTTATGGTATGATCTGTCTATTCCCATTTTGCAAAGTGTTTTTTATCAAGAAAGGCTGTTGGATTTTGTCAAATGCTTTTTCTGCATCAATTGATATGACTATGAGATTTTTATCTCTCAATTTGTTTATGTGATATATCACGTTTATTGATTTACGGACATTGTACCAACCTTGCATCCCCAGAACAAATCCTACTTGGTCATGGTGTATGATCTTTCTGATGTAATGTTGGATCCAATTTGCTAGAATTTTGTAGAGGGTTTTGACATCTATTTGCATGAGGGTTATTGGCCTGTAATTCTCTTTCCTTGTGTTGTCTTTATACGGTTTTGGTATTAGGGTAATGCTGGCTTCATAGAATGAGCTTCGAAGTGTTCCTTCCTCTTAAATTTTTTGGAATAGTCTGAGAAGGATAAGTTTTATTTCTTATTTGAATGTTTGGTAAAACTCCCCTCTGAAGCCATCTGGCCTCAGGACTTTGTTTATTGGAAGCTGATGACTGCTACAAGTTCCTCCATGGTTATTGGTCTCTTGAGATTTTTAGATTCTTCCTGATTGAGTTTTGGAAGATTGTATTTTTCTAGGAATATGTCCATTTCCTCTAGGTTGTCTAGTTTGTTGGACTAAAGTTGTTCATAGTATTTTTTTTTTACAATCCTTTGTATTTCTGTGGGGTCTGTTGTTATTTCACCTCTTTTATTTCTGATTTTGTTCATTTAGGTCCTCTCTCTTTGCTTCTTGGTGAGCCTGGCTAGAGGTTCATCAATATTGTTTGTCCTTTCAAAGAACCAGCTCTTTGTTTCATTGATCATTTGTATTGTGTGTTTTTTTAATCCCTATGTCATTTATTTCTGCTCTGATCTTTATTATCTTTTTTCTTCTGCTCACTCTGGGATTTACTGTTGCTCTCTTTCTAATTCTTTAAGTTGTAGAGTTAGATAATTTATTACAATTTTTTCTTGTTTTTTTGAAGTAGGCCTGTAGTATTATGAACTTTTCTCCCAGGACTGCTTTCACTGTGTCCCATAGATTTGGGATTGTTGAGTTTACATTGTCATTCATTTCCAGGATGTTTTTAATTTTTTCTTTTATCTCTTTGGTAACTCAGTCATTGCTTATTAGCATGCTATTCAGCTTCCAAGTGTTTGATATTTTTTTAAATTTTTTTTTTATTGTAGTTTATTTCTAACTTGATGCCATTGTGGTCTGAGAAGATGCTTGATATGATTTCAATCTTATTGAAATTCGAGTGACTTTGCCTGTGACCCGATATGTGGTCCATATCTTTTAAAATGTCCCATGTGTGCTTGCAAAGAATGTATATTCTGTGGCTTTGGAGTGAAATGTTCTTAAGATGTCAATTAGTTCCATCTGATCTAGTACATCATTTAGGATTGCTGTTTCTTTTCCCTTTTTTTTGGTCTAGAGGAATTATCCAGTGATGTCAGTGGGGTAGTAAAGTCTCCCACTACAATTGTATTGTTGTTGATCTATCCCTTGATAGCTTCCAAGAGTTATTTTATGTATTTTTTTATGTATTGGGTGTGTACATGTTTACCAGGATAATATCCTCTTGTTGTACTGATTCCTTCAGTAATATGAAATGGCCTTCCTTATTTCTTTTGTGGCCTTCACTTTGAAGTCTATTTTTGTCAGATATAAGTATTGCTACCCCAACTTTTTTTAAATTTCCATTTTGCCTGCTAGATATTTTTCCATCCCTTCACTTTCAGTCTGTGTGAGTGCCTTGTTCTGAGGTTGGTCTTTTGTCAACAGCATATATATGGGACATGCTTTTTTATTTTTTATCCATTCAGCCATTCAATGTGTTTTGATTGAAGCATTTAGTTCATTTACATTTAATGCTATTATTGATAGGTAATTGTTTGTAGCCATTGTGTGTGTGTGTGTGTGTGTGTGTGTGTGTGTGTGTGTGAGCATTCCTTCCTCTCTGTCTATTTCTTATTTTTATACCAATCCCTTTAGCATTTCTTGCATCGCTGGCTTGAATGAGAGCTTTGCTGGATAGAGTATTCTCAGATTCAGTCTCTTGCTTTGCATCACTTTGTAAATTTCCTTCCTTTCCTTTCTGGCTTTATGTGTTTCTGTTGAGAATTCATTTGATTATCTAATGGGAGTTCCTTTATACGTAACTTTCTGTCTCTCTCTTGCAGCCTTTAAGATTCTCTCTTTGTCCTGAACATTTCCTATCATAATTATGTTGAGTCTTGGTATGGGTCTTTTTGGGTTCATCTTGTTTGGTATTCTCTGTGCTTTTGTGACCTTTTTCTTTCCCTTATCAGGAAAGTTATCTGATATTTTTTCTTCAAATAGTTTTTCTAATGCTTGTTCGTCTTCTTGTCATTCTAGTACTCCTATTATTCATATGTTGCTTTGTTTCATGTTGTGCCAAAGCTCCCTTAGGCTCTCACCTTTCTTTTACATTTTTTCTCCAGTTGCAGTTTAGTTTGGGTTGTCCGCTTCTCCTTGTCTACTGTTGAAACTTTCCATGGTGTTTTATATTGCAGCTATATCACTCTTTATTTCTTCTTGATTCTTACATAAGTTGTTGATTTTTTTTCATGAATCCGGTTTATGAACTGTATGACCCTTATTCTGAATTCTTTTTCTGACATATTGCATGCCTCTGTTTCACTTGCTGCTTTTCTGGCAATTTCTCATTTTTTTTCCTTTGGGTTTTTTTTTTGGCTCCCCATTTTTGCTCTCACTGAAGGATCCAGGTGTTGAGTCATGTGAGGGTTCCTCCTCACGAGGCAGTGGCTCCTCATGTGGCAGCTGCTCCTTGGGCAATCACGTCAGCGGTGGCTCCTCAGTTGATGGTGGCCCCTCTGGTGGGCTCTGCTCTCAGCAGTGGTGGCACCTCCTGCTGGCAGAGGCAGGCTGCTCATGCAGCTGCTGCTCCTTGGAAGGGGCCAACACCCTTTTTGGATAAAAACTCTCAATATAGTGAGAATAGAGGTATTACAACTGAATGTAATAGAGGCCGTACCTGGTATATGACAAACCTACAGCCAACATAATACTCAATGGGCTATATGTCAAACCTACTGCCAACATAATACTCAATGGGCAAAAACTTAAGCACT
>NW_005879447.1:0-6979 GCF_000147115.1 Myotis lucifugus | reverse complement strand
ACTTCATTAAGTCACACTGCAAAGAACCATCTTTACTACTTGGATTTCAGTAACCATTGGAAGCAGCAGGACAAACAGTTACCAAATGATTCAAATTGCTGAGCATAAATGAGCAGTTTTTTTGCTCTTTTTTCTTTTTTAAAAAATTTTGTTTTATTGCTTAAAGTATTACAAAGAGTATTATATATGTTTCCTTTTTTTCTCCCCTTGACCTTCCCCTGGCCTCCCTTACCCCCCAGTGTCTTTGCTCCTTTTTCAAGTGCACCTTCAACTGAGAGAGACAGGGTGCAGAATAGCATAGTCGTATACCATTTTCTTTGTTCCTAAATCCGCCTTGCCCCAGTTAGGCTCCATTTCAAAACAAGGTCAAGAAACAAAATTGTTATTTTCTTTGCAAAAGTGATTTTTTAAGATCCTAAATATATTTCTTCAAATATTTCAATAAACATCTGCTCTCAGGCTTCTATTTCTCATACCAGTCAACTTTTCCTCTCTTCGTTCTCATAGCAGCAGAAACATGTCCCATAAAGGCAGGCATTTCCTACATCACTGGGTTTGTAATTTTATCTCTGCTTCTGGAGCCGAACTATTTTCCAATTCTACTTTTGGCTACACCCCCACACCGGCATGGGCTTCTTTTCATTACACTCTTACCATTGCTTTGAGTCACCAGAATCACCCTCCAAAGAGCAGACTAACTCAGCAGTGGCCCTTTCCTGAAATGATTTAATTGCTTCTGATGCAATCTTTGAATCTCTCCAGATGAACAGCAATATCAAAATTAAATCTGTTGTTTCAGAAAGCAAACCACATGAAGCGTGTGTACCACCAGGAAATGGCACGCAGAACTAGATGATCAAGATGTATCATCAAGCTCAAGAATGCCATTAACACATCAGAGATGGTCAGAAAGAAAGACTATTTGTACTTTTTGTTCTACTTCAGCTCAGCACGACACACACAAAAGACAAGCACACACTTCAGGAGAAAAGGGCCTTTGCATTTGGATCTGTATAAAAGAAAACAGATTGCTCAAGCTGATAAACCATGGGTCGGGGGAATTACATCCTAAATTAACATAAGTTACTACACTTACTCCTCATGGTAGAACCTGATAAATTTGCTTTCTTAAAATTTAAATTTTAGTTCAATAGAGATGAACAGGCTAATTTTTTAATAAATTTATTGGGGTGACATTGGTTAATAAGATTATATAGGTTTCAGGTGTACATTTCTATGATAAATGATCTGTATATTGCATTGTGTGCCCAAAGTCAAATCATCTTCCATCACCATATATTCCCCCCCTTTGCCATTTACTACCCCCCACCTCCCTTCCCTCTGGTAACCAGCATACTATTGTCTGTGTCTATGCATTTCAATTTTATATCCCACATATGAGTGAAATCATATGGGTCTTAGCTTTTTCTGACTGTCTTATATCACTTAGCATAATATTCTCAAGGTCCATCCAGTTGTTGCAAATGGCAATATTTCATCTTTTCTTATGGCTGAGTAGTATATATGTACCACATCTTTTAAAAAAAATATATGTTTTATTGATTTCCAAGAGGAATGGAGAGGAAGAGATAGAAACATCAATGATGAGAGAGAATCATCCATCGGCTGCCTCCTGTACACCCCACACTGGGGATTGAGCCTGCAACCCAGGCATGTGCCTTGACCAGGAATCTAACCATGAGCTCCTGGTTCATAGCTCAACCACTGAGTCATGCTGGCTGGACTAAAGGGAAGCTTTAAAAAGTGCTTCATTCACATCTGGTTAGGACTTTCCCCCAAATCCAGAATTTCCTGAAATTATGAAGGGGAGCTTAAAGTGACTGCATCTAAATCTCCATCCTCTTTTGAAAATTCAGATCTTTACCACCTCCCCTTTTATGTGTTTGTTGTCACAAATTATCTCTATTTAAGTTGAAAGTTTGTTGGTGATCTTACTCATAGTTTTATGACATTTTGGTCTTTGTTTCAGGTGGAATAATCCCCTTGAGTATTTCTTTCAGTGAAGGTGTTCTGATGATAAACTGCCTCAGCTTCTCAGAAAAATATTTCTCCTTCATATCTAAAGGATAACTTTGCTGGATATATTATTATTGGCTGGTAATTTATCTCACTCAGTAATGTAAATATTTGGTTCTACTCTCTTATAGCTTGTAGAGTTTCTGCTGAGAAGTCACATAACTTAATGAGTTTTCCTATACAAGTTACTTTCTTCTTTTCCCTTGCTTCTTTGAGACTTTTTCCTTTGTCATTTATTTTTAACAGTTTTAATACAATGTGCCTTGGAGAAGGCCTCTTTGAATTTAGGTAATTAGGTGTTCTGTTTGCTTGTTGGATTCAAGGATATAGCTCTCTCCATAGGTTTAGGAAGTTCTTGTCACTATTTGTTTGAATAGACTCTCAGTTCCATTCTCCCTTTCTTCTTCTGGTATATCTATTGCTCTTTTTGATAGAGTCAGTTCTCATAGAATTTTTTCATTTTTTTCCTCAAGTCTTTCTATTCTTCCCTATGTCAATTCCATCTATACTAATAAAAGGATAATATGCTAATTAGACCAGACATCTTCCGGATGTCCTTCTGGACAAAGCCATGGTGGCAGGAGCCAAGGCAGAGGCAGTTAGGGAGATCAGGCTGGCAGGGGAGGGCAGTTAGGGGCAATCAAGTCAGCAGGGGAGAGCAGTTAGGGCAATCAGGCCAGCAGGGGAGCAGTTAGGGGGCAATCAGGTTGGCAGGGGTGGGCAGTGAGGGACGAGAGGGATGTCTGACTGCTGGTTTAGGCCCGATCCCTGTGGATGCTGATTGCCAGACAACTGTGGCTGCACTTCTGTGCTTTATCCCTGCCCAGGTCATTGGGCTCAGTCACAGCTTGAACTGCCCACTCCTGCAGGAATTCTCACTAAATCTCTTTGCTCCTTCTGGCTGAAGGGAGTGCTAGTCACAACCTAATTCCTCCCATCTCCAGGCTCAGTGAGTTCCTTGCTAGAGGGCTGTGTCCAGGTCTCCTTTGAGCTCTTCTCCTTTCCTACCTCCCTGGTTCACTGCCACTTGCCTATCTTTGGATGTTTCAATGTGCAGATCTCTCAGATGCATTTAAGAATTAAGCAGGGAATCCTTTGTTGAATTTTATCTGTTCAAATTGTTGGAAAGTCAAGGGGAGAGACCAATGGGATTTCTCACTCCACCATTCCTCTGACATCATCACAATAACCCAATTTTTTATATTTTATCTTTCAACCATAAAAATAAGAAAATATGGGTCCTCGTGGGTACATTGTATATTTTCTAGAAAACAAGTTGAAATCTTTTGAAAGGGATAACTGTATGAGGATAATAAAATACCTTTCTGAGGAAATCTCTGCAACTGTACCTACCTTGTCTGTGATCACTCTGCCCTTTTGCATCTGATTTATGCTTCTTGCACATGGCCCATGCGCTAGAGTTAGTGTGTGCCAAGTATTTAATGTGTTCCCCTATATGTCCTAGCCTCCTCTATGGTGAAGTTGGGGCTATGTGACTTGGTTTGGCCAATGGGCTTTGAGATCGTGTCACTTCTGAGCTGAGTCAATTAAAGATGGGTGTGCTTCCTTCATTGTTCTTTACCTGTCCTGCTACAACCCAACAGACCACAGGGTGAGAGCACAGCATCACAAGACTGAGAGACCTGTGCTCCTGTGTCACCTAATGGAAAGAGCCCTTGCCAACCCATAGCAGGCTATGTGTGAATTAAAAATAAATCTATGCTGGCTAACCCACTGGGATTTGGGCTTTATCAGTGTTAGCAGCTAGCATTAATTACCCTAAATAACACAGCGAGCAATCACAGGACATTACGGGAGAAAGGGACTTAAGAGATCACCTATAGCAGTATGGTTCACATTTTTGATTGGTCTCAACAATGGAAGACCTTTATCACATGAAATATAAAATAGTTAGAGACAAAAGTGAAACTGCTTTGTTAGCAGTGTTGGTGGATCTCCTAGAGTCCTAAATAAGTCTCTTCTTCCCCTACCTTATCTCCACCTTCAGTCACCAAATAATTTCCAACATTCACACTTCCCCAGATATACTGAGCAAGGTCACCACAAGATAATTTGAAAAGTATCAATCTAGTCTACCTCCCTCAATTTGCAGAAGTTCTAGGAGCTTATGGCTTGCTCAAGTTCTTTCTCACACATACAGAACAGATCTCTCTTTCTCTTGTATCTTTATCGCTATCTCCCTTTCTCTGTGAATTTTTTCAACCCACATCATGAAATGAAGATTTGAATCTACCAGATGGAAAAGTTTTTGAAAGGAAAGTTTCTTGGTTTGCCTGTAGGACAAGCCCAGCCCACTGTCCATCTGTTGATGCTCAATGAATATCAGTGGTTGGATATTCATCAAAGGATGCATCAATGTTTGTATATACCCAAGGTAACAATAAACAACTCAAAATGTAAGTGGGAAGTGGTACATTCATATTAGAAATCAGTTTGACATTTTGACATTAATGTTGAACTCCTACAGCTGAAAAACCACATAACTCCTGTGGCCCAGAGACTCCTATCTTATGAATATATTCCCAAGAGAAACACATGCACATGTACAACAGATCTTTGTACTTTCAAGAATATTTTTAACAGCATTGTTCACTATAGAAAGAACCTATTCTGAATAGTGATTTTACCTTGGAGAGTTGATACTATGATGTGGTATATCTCACAGATGTTAAAATGAACAAACTATCATAGCAGACAAAAAACAGATGAATCTTGGCAATGCAATATTATAAAAAATTAATTTACAAATATTACATATAGCATGATTTTTTTCATAAAGTTAAACAAAAATAAGTGTGTTTATATATGTGTGCAAATGTATATGTGTAATATACATGGAAGCAATAGATATGTATTTCACATACAGAAAGGAAGACAGGCCAATGACAAACACATGATTCAAGATAATACTTAGCCTAGATTGAGGGAGGCAAAAGATGCCAGTTGTTATCTCCAAGGTCTTAGCTTTTGCTTTAGGTTCTGGGTTCACAGTTAGACAAATAAATATGGAGCAACAAGGAGCATGTGATTTGAACCTAAGGCTGTGATTAATTCAATTCTGGGTCCTTAGGTCTAAAGGAAAAGAATAATAGTGAAGAACCCCAATAAATTTTAGGACAAAAAAATGGAGGAAAAACTTGTTTTTCTATCCCTCCATAAGCTCACCACATACACACTTACCTACTCTTGGTTTAAATATTGAAAGGAATATTAGCAATTATTTGATAATATTAGTAGCTTTTATAAAGATAAATAACTATTCTGCTACCTAAAGAGTACAAATGATAAATGATACCCAATTTGAAAATAACATGGACTTTCATGCTCCCAAGGAACAGAAAAATAGGTATGATCCATTCAAATATGGGTATTTGCATATTATACTCACATACCCCCTCACCTAAAGAGGATACTAGTAAAATGGAACCTGAATAGTTTAAATTAGGCAGCCTTAGAATGCATTCCACTTCTAGTTTCACCTCCCTAACAATACTAGCATGGTGCCCTCTCACCACCTTCACTCAGTTTTCTCCTCTGACCACGTGGGTAATTTGAACATATCACCTAACCAGTTTTTATACCCCAGGCTCCCCATCAATTGTTGTGAGCATTAGAAAGTAAATGCAAATATTTTTTAGTACATGATCTAAAACTTAGTGGTTTTCCAAGACATGCTGATTGAATTTTAATCTCAAAGTCAACAACAAGAAAAAGATTGTTGAGATGTGCATTCAGTAATATTTAAAGCAAGCTACAGAGTGATGATACCGATGTGTCCTTTAAAAATGGATAGCTAAGTCTCACTCCTCCCATTTCTCTACATCTGTTTATCCAGAAAGAGAGAAAAAGAAAAATGCATACACATTTGTAAACTGTATGTGTAGTTTAGAGACTCTCTATTAAATCATCAATTCTCATTTATAGAATATTTTGAGTTTCAGAGTTGTTATTTTATTCTATGTGGCACTACTATAATGAAGGTAATGAATTTCTGCTTCATTTTTGTGCTAGAATTCCATTAAAACATGTGCTAAAATTAGGGAATTAATAAACCATGAGAACTTAATTGCATTAATTATCCTTTCTCACCCTCAATGTTTTATAATGAAACTAAATAATGGATGCAATAATGAAACAAAGGAGAAGTTGGATTTTCACATTTTATAAACATGCTTACGAAAATAACGGTGCTGTTTTGTTTGGGATGGTAGTTAGGTTAATCATGTGCTGAGGAAAGAGAGAGCCCTATTACCAGGGGGCAGGCGAGGACAAAGAGGGGTGACTTTGAAATGATATACTGGGTGTCCTCCTTTGCACTTATGTGGGAGAAGATGAGAAAACAAAGCTTTCAAAAGAATATTCATGTTTACAGATAATTATGAAACTTAAAGCAGATTTCCATTGCCCCTTTCCCAATGTAGCACAGAAATATGTTTAAGTTTCTGAGTGCAAGTCTACACAGATTGAGAAAACCCTTTCCAGGCTTTAATTAATGAAATATCCTGAACTTGATTCATGGTCTAAAGACTATCTTAAAAAAGAGTGGAAAAGGCCAAACTAGACCAGTCTTTGCTCCCGAGAGGCACACTACTCACTAGACTGGGAGCCATGTGCTACAATCCCTAGATACTACCGCTCAGGGTAAGTAGAATGCTGTCCTTGGACACTCTTCCTCACTGCCCTGTCTACACTACCACCACCTCCTCAACACAACATATAACTGAGACTGCAGATCCCTGACAACTGTGAAGTAAGCAGCACAGTGCATTTTTGGATGAGTGTTTCTCCAAACAATATCTTATTGAGTGAAGAATCTAAAATCTATGAATTTAAGTGGAAGCTACATATTGGCTTTTCAGATCAACTTGTTTATCTGATAAGGAAAACTTTACATCACACATCTGAACAAAGGGCAAAATCA
>NW_005879446.1:0-6979 GCF_000147115.1 Myotis lucifugus | reverse complement strand
AATAGCTACCTCAATATTTCTAAACTCTCTGTCACTATAGTGCCTAGGTAATTAGGCCAAGGAGCTCAGGCACTATATTATTTGAACATCATTTCCATGGAGCAAAGTCAGCTTGTAACATCTGTCACTATTTTGATGGGCTTCTTGCCACTTAAATAAGTAAAAGGAAAAATTACAATTTCCTCTAAATTCATTTTAGCTACTTTCACAAATAATTTTTGGCCACAGTCACCAGATTGAGCATTGGCTATCTGTCAACTAAATCATTGGAGATTATTTCAGCCTAATTGATGGCCCCAGTTAATTTCCAAGAGGCTATTCTGAGAACTCCTTTCTTTTTTCCAAGTACTTTTTTTAATGCTGGGAATCACTTCCAAAATTCACTTACTCTATTGTCTCTCTTTATTTAAAAAACCAATTAACATTGTATTATCTTATCTTTGATTACATTGTCTCCAATGTATATAAGAAGAAAAAGACTCTGAGGTGATTTTTAAAAATTTTTTAAATAATATTTTATTGATTTTTACAGAGAGGAAGGGAGAAGAATAGAGAGTCAGAAACATCAATGAGAGAGAAACATTGATCAGCTGCCTCCTGCACAGCCCCTACTGGGGACTGAGCACACAACCAAGGTTCATGCCCTTGACCTGAATCGAACCCGGGACCCTTTAGTCCACAGGCCGAAGCTCTATCCACAGAGCCAAACCAATTAGGGCTCTGAGGTGATCTTAAACCATTGTGAACTGGTTTTGGGGTCTGGCTTAGATAAGAAAATATGTATGACAATTTTGAGATGTTTAATCTAGGGCAGGAGTTGGAAAATTACAAACCCGTACCACTAAATGGTTTTATAAATAAAACCATTCCCAGCTGCACTCAGTCATTTACATACTGTTCATGGCCACTGCACCCTATAATGACAGGGTCCAATGTTATGACAGACCATATGGTGCATATAGCTTAGTAAATATATACTAACTGGCCCTTTAAGTAAAAGCTTGCAGCCCTGACCAGTTTGGCTCAGTGGCTAGAGTGTTGGCCTGTGGACTGAAGAGTCCCAGGTTCGATTCCAGTCAAGGGCATGTACCTTGGTTGTAGGCACATCCCCAGTAGGGGGTGTGCAAGAGGCAGCTGATCCATGTTTCTCTCTCATGGATGTTTCTAACTCTTTATCCCTCTCCCTTCCTCTCTGTAAAAAATCAATAAAATGTATTTTTTAAAAAAGAAAAAGCTTGCAGACTCCTGATCTAGGGAAACTTTGGCTCTTAGTAATAATTCTTTTAAAAATTTTAAATAATAAAGTTTGTCTTAGTTAGCCTTCATTTGACCAGGAACCCAATATTTTCTCTCTTGTCAGGATTCATAATTGATGGTCATAATGATGGCCAGGAAGCACTGAAAAGCTTTGAAATACCTTCCAAGTCGGCAAAGATTAAATCCCATTCACTGTAGGTCTCTGTTATCTAGATTCATAGTATTAAAATTGCTAGGGAGCTCCAACATCTTTCCCCCCAAAAAGCAGAAATCTCTTCTGTCTGCTTTCAATGGAGCCAGCCTTTCAGTCTCTAATTAGAGACCCAGTGAAAGGGGGCATATGATTTCACATGATACTCATACTATTTTTGTGGCAGTTCTGACTCTTATTCTTGCAATTGTTACGCGCGCGCGCACATACACACACACACACACACACACACACGCACGCACACACACACACTGAGTTAATAACTATTTTCTTGCCACTCATTTGCCCTATTATATCTGTAACATTTTATTAACCAGAAGGCTGATTAAACAGGGCACTCCATCCTTCCTTCCACTTTGCCTAATCAGGGCAGATAAAGTAGTTCTAAAGCACTAGGCACAGGTTTGGGACTCGATAGACCTGTGTTCAAGTTCTGATCTCACCACTTAAAGATTGCGTGGCCACAGGCAAATTGCTTTAACTTCTCAGAGCATCAATTTCCTCACTGATTAAATAGGGAAACATGAGAATTTGAAGGAAGGTATATAGTGGGTTCGGCATGATGTGTGACACAAAAGGAGCTACTATCCATAGTAGAAAGTAGTAGGTGTTTTTAATGTGCTTACAGTTAACTTGCACGTGCCAGAGCATTCCTAGGCCCAAAACATAAGCGGGAGCATCTTAGGAACTAAAATTCATTGTGTATTTTGAGACTTCCTTTGAAAAGTCTAACATTACCTCATGTATATCATAAATATTCCAGGGCAAGAATTAATTTATCTAGTTCTCTACATGCAGAAATAGGGGCTTAGTGCTTCATTTGAGCTCATGAAGATCCCCAAAGAGTAAGCCAGGTAAACATTAGACATTCTAAATACATACAAAGTAAATTTACCTTTTCAATTCAGAAAAATTAATTATGCAAATGAAGGAAACTGATAGCCGAATAAGGGCCAGATTGAGTGTCTGTCTCTCCTACCTGGAATTACTGCATTTTAAAAGATCCACCCATGTCTGTAGTATCCAATTTTAATATAGCAATTCTCTCTGATTCTAGGTTCTTCTGTTTAGGGCAACATATTGAATCTCTTGGGAGAAACTCACCCTGTACCTGCTCAATGAAAACATGAGGGTGCACATTCTGAACTACATCTGCTCAGGTCCGAGTTTCCAAGGAAACAAGGGACTGCTCATCTATCTTTAAAAAATGAACTGATGAATCACTTTCAGCCTGTTATAAACCTTGATTCCAAATCAAATTCCAGTGTAGAGTCTAAAAAATGTCAATGTACTGTCATTTTTGCCCAGCGAAACCCTGATGCTCTGGCGGCTGGCAGTTGGGCAGACATTAGCTGAGTTATCTCACTATTGTTTTCCTCTGAACTGTTAGTGAAATACTGTCAGTTACAGCCGGCTCCACACTGCACCTATATGCTAATGACTATATATATATATATATATATATATATATATATATATATATATATATATATAATTTCAGAGAGGAAGGGAGAGGGAGAGATAGAAACATCAATGATGAGAGGGAATCATGGGTTGGTTGCCTCCTGCATGCCCCCTACTGGGGATCAAGCTTACAACCCAGGCATGTGCCCTTGATCAGAATCGAACCCAGGACCCTTGCTCTATCCACTGAGTAACCAAGCAGGGCCGAACGACTTTTAATTATATCCATTAGGAAAGCCAGACAGGGCCATGGGCATTTGGGATGTCTTGGGCCAGCCATATAAAAGGAAGCATTATGGTCCTCCCAGCTCTCAGGTTCACACACTGGACCCAGCAAAGAGCCATGGGACACCCTACCTCCACACACTTTCATCGTATCCAAATCCTAGTGGTTGATAAGCATTTTTTGGAATTCTTGAATATGAAACTTCCTAAGTATTCTTTAGCATTTGCTGATCACTTTAGATGTGTTACTTTGTTTAATAATTTCAACAAACCTTGAGGCAGATATCATTATCTTCATTCTCTACAAACTGAGTCACAAAGAATTTAAGTAATTTCCTAAGGTCACAGAGTTTATAAATGATAAAGCTGGGATTTCAGCTTTATCATTTGTGGTACCTCAAATTGATACCTTTAAAACTTTATTCCATCTAGTAGAATACTGACCATTCCAATTTTTTCTAAGTTTCAAGTGAGTAACACCCACTTATTTGTTTGTTCATTCATTTATTCAGCAAATATGCACCATGCACCTATGCTTGGCCCTGTGTATATAGTAGCAAACAAGAGAGACAAAAGTCCATCATAGAGCTCACATTCTGGGAAGAGACAGACAATAAACAAGTAAGCAGATACAAACAAGCTAGACACCATAGCATAGTGGCAACAAAGGAAATTAACGCTGTGGTTGGAGAAGATGAAATTGAAAAAGACCATGGCATAGTCAACGTGCAAGAAAGAGACAAGAAAAGGCAGAGATAGAGAAGGGCCAAATGGTCCTGGACCTGAGAGAGGAGACTAGATTTTATTTTAGGGGAAGCGATAAGTCACTGAAGAGTTTTAATAATATTTGAGGTAGACTTTCCCTTTGTTACTATAACAAAGAAAGGATATAAGTAGGTATGAAATACTCCTGTGTATCAGGTGTATAAAAATACGTACAACTCCCAGTCTCAATTATATTTTTCTGGTATGACCTTAATTACATATATTTAATTTTTTTCAATGTTCTTAAAAGACTAAATTTAGCAATCTATTAACTTATTTATTTATTTATTTTGGTTAAGGAGAAAGAAAGTACTCTAAGTAGGAAAATACCCTAACAGGCAAAAGTGGAATTGTACAAGGGTCTGAAAAAAAGGACATTATAAAGGACCTGTTGAGCAGGCACCAGCCTAAAGTGAGCATTCATCAGTGGACTAAGTATGACCCTTCAGCTGATAAGGAACTTGACCAATCTCTATAGAAAATCCCAAATGAACAGACTCCATGGGATAGGGTCTTGCTTTGTTTCATGTCTGCATTTCTGTGCCTCGCACAATATCTTGTGTAGCCATCGTATTTATAGAAGCAGGAAAGGAAGAAGACAGAGAGGGAAAAAGAGAGGCAGGGAGGAAAGAGGAAGGTACGAAGGAAACAGCCCTCTTGGTTAGTGGCTGACATCTTTGCCTCCTGGTGTTGCATCTTCCTGGCTGTTTCTTTATTCTCAGCACTCCCTAACCCATCTTCCTGGGATAAAAAAAAAAGCATCCAATATGACACTTCCAAAAGATTAATATTTTCATTTCAACATTTCTGAAAGTATTTCAATGAAATTGCTTTCAAATGGTTTATTTTATATTAGATCATTGAGAGATAGATTAATGTCATAAACGTAGGTACTAGCAAGCAATATTTTTGTCTACTATGTGCACATACTGTATATTTCATAACCTCTGATAACTTAAAGTCACTAATTTAAGTCAAATTAGGGAAAGGGCAGTATAATAATTACTATATTGCTGCTCCTTCTTGATAACAAATGAGGCTTTTCCCCCCTCCACCAGAATATAATAGTGTGCTTTTTCTTTGGCTAAGATATAATAGCACTGCTCTACACGAACAAAAATATTTTTACTGGCTATGTTATTACTGAGAAATGCATTGGGAAAATGTAAAAATATTTCACCTTTATGTTGAAGAACATAAACATAGTGGATTAAATAAAATTTTCACAACTCTTGACACGTGCCATATGTAACACTTGGTAATCGTCAAAGAGGCTCTGGCTTCTTCTGAGAATCAGAGAATAGAACTGGAGGGGAACTTGGGTATTTATTGATCCAACATCCCAATCCACCTCAGCACACTGGGCAAATGAGGCCTACAGATGTTGAAGGACAATCCAAAGTTTATGTGATGAATTGAAGAACCAGGACTGGAAGCCTTGCTTGCCAAGATCCAGCCCAGTGCTAATCCCATTACAAAATGCTGCCTTCCAGTGCTTCAGCGCACAAGATTGGAAGTCAGCATGAGGAATGAGGAGCGAGGGTTCTGGATCAGGCCAACAGAACTTCAAGTCCTGACTCAGACTCTGCCTACCTCTGTGAGCCTAGACAACACCTTTTCATCTATGTGAGCCTGAGTTTTTTCTACAAAAAGGAGATTTAATATTGCCAACCTCA
This sequence comes from Myotis lucifugus, assembly GCF_000147115.1. Classification (NCBI taxonomy): domain Eukaryota; kingdom Metazoa; phylum Chordata; class Mammalia; order Chiroptera; family Vespertilionidae; genus Myotis; species Myotis lucifugus. The sequence goes on along the minus strand of NW_005879446.1, from coordinate 1,381 downwards.
AACAGTTGTTCAAATATCAAACACAATGGTTAAAGTATAGGCATTTTGGAAAGGCTATATGAATGTCATATATTACTACTATTATTAACACTAGTATTAACTATTATTATTTAAACATGTAACACATGAAACCCTTGGTTTTGCTGTTAACTTTTGAATACACTTGTTCATTAAAATGGGAATTCTAAGTTTTTCTATGTACACATAAAACTCTGCTCAGAAATCTTCAAAGTTAATTAACTCTAATGATCCAAATATTAAGCAAGCTTCCTGACAATTTTGCAAATTCAAATAAATTAAAAAATATGTCAGTTAAGGCAAAACAACTGTAGAGAATGAACCAACGTTGACCCTTGCCTTCAGAGACTTTAGAGTCTAGTTGAGGGGGAAGACATGAGCAGCAATGAGGCTTATAGAATACAGAATTTGGTGTATTTGCTATTAGTGAAGTGACAAAGAAGGGCTTTGGGAACAGAGCAGAAGGAAGAACATTTGGGTTGAGGAAAGCAAGATAGGCTTCGTGAAACAGACATTCAATCTGAGCCTTAAAAGGATGTGGAAATTAGAGGAAATGGCATGGGCAAAGGCCCATGCGGCAGGTCCACTGTGTTCCAGGCATCTCTAAGCTGCATTTCCCAGATTGTACAAAAGCCCACGTCCCTCAGAGACACAGGGGATAATGGTAAATGCTGAAGAGTGCTATGTGGCTGGGTCACAGTGTGTGCGGTAGGTTGAAAGACGAGGTGAGTGAAAGATGAGGCTGGAAAGGTGGTTTTGAGCCAGAAGAGCCTCATGGTAAGACCACATAAATCCCAGCTCTGCCTCTTCGGAGCCATGTGGGCTTGCCAAATTACTTAACCTCTCCATGCTTCAGTTTCCTCATTTATAACATGAGGAAAATAGTAGTGCCTACCTCATGGGGTGGTTGTGACAATTAAATGAGTTACTACTAGCAAAGCGTCTAGAGCAGTACCTGGTATATAGAATTCAGTCATTGCTAGAAATCATCATCCCTGTCATTGTCATCGATGTCATCATTATTATCATTGGGGGTATTTAGGTACTATATTGGGGACTGAAGATCTACAGAGAAACAATCGTCCAAGGATGCATCCTCGTCAAAGCACTACTTTATGAAGATGATATTGGCGTACTGCATACACTTGCTGATTTGACATCAAAAATATATGTTGCTTAGCACTAACACTATGGGAAATCTAAGTTACAGAAAAGAAACATCAATTTTCCTGGTAAATTAAGGATCTATGTTATAGTCCAGTACAAATTTCACTTGCTTTAAAAATTTTTTTAACTATATAAGCAGTAGGTAAATGCATTTTAGTTGTAAAAATACAACCAGTACAGAGCAGATGGAGTAAAA
>NW_005879445.1:0-6980 GCF_000147115.1 Myotis lucifugus | reverse complement strand
TTCCTTTTTCTTCTTCCTCTTCTTAAAGGATACCTTTCAGCATTTCATATAATGCTGGTTTGGTGGTGATGAACTCCTTTAGCTTTTTCTTATCTGTGAAGCTCTTTATCTGACCTTCAATTCTGAATGATAGCTTTGCTGGATAAAGTAATCTTGGTTGTAGGTTCTTGCTATTCATCACTTTGAATATTTCTTGCCACTCTCTTCTGGCCTGCATGGTTTCTGTTGAGAAATCAGCTGACAGTCGTATGGGTACTCCCTTGTAGGTAACTGACTTTTTTTCTCTTGCTGCTTTTAAGATTCTCTCTTTGTCTTTTGCTCTTGGCATTTTAATTATGATGTGTCTTGGTGTGGTCCTCTTTGGATTCCTTTTGTTTGGGGTTCTATGCACTTCCTGGACTTGGAAGTCTATTTCTTTCACCAGGTAGGGGAAGTTTTCTGTCATTATTTCTTCAAATAGGTTTTCAATATCTTGCCCTCTCTCTTCTTCTGGTACCCCTATAATTCTGATGTTGGTACGCTTGAAGTTGTCCCAGAGGCTCCTTACACTATCTTCGTATTTTTGGATTCTTTTTTCATTTTGCTTTTCCGGTTGGGTGTTTTTTGCTTCTTCATATTTCAAATCTTTGACTTGATTCTTGAGATCCTCTGGTCTGCTGCTAGGAGTCTGTATAATATTCTTTATTTCAGTCAGTGTATGCTTAATTTCTAGTTGGTCCTTTATCACAACATCGAGGGTCTCACTAGATTTCTTGAGGATCTCACTACATTTATCGGCGATTTCCATAAAATTCTTGAAAAATCTTAGAAACGTGGGTTTGAACTCTATATCCAGTCGTTTGCTGTCCTCCATTTCTGTCATTTGTGGCCTGTTTCTTTGTCTTCGCATTTTGTCTGCTTTCCTGTGTTGGTAGAGTGGTTTTTTGTGCTAGGTGTCCTACAGGGCCCAGTGGCTCAGCCTCCCCAGTTACCTGAGGTGGACACTCTTGGTGCACCCCCTTGTGGGCTTTGTGCACAGTCTTGTTGTAGTTATGCCTTGATTGTTTTAGGTGTCACTGGGAGGAATTGACCTCCAGGCCAATTGGCAGTGAGAATCAGCTGTGTCTGCAGTGGGAGAACTTCTGTGCTGAAGACACCCTTCTGGGGCAAGACTTGCTTCAGTGGGGCTTTGGTGCTCACTGAGTCTGCCCCCTGAGTGTGTTCCTTATGAATCTGAGGAGTTGTAATCTGGATGGTCCCACTCTGATCACTGGGTACACTGGCTCTTGGATCTAAGGAGGTGCTAATTAAGCCTCTTCCTGAGGTTACCCAGCAGGAGCTACAAAGAGATATGCAGATTCCCCTTCCTTTTTTGGGGGTTTGGGGGTGCCCAGATGAGGCCCAGCTGTGAAGCAATGCAAGCTGCTGTGGGGCCTTGGGCCTTCTCTTGGAAGTTCTGGGTCTGTCTGGCCCAGCTGCAATTTGTTAGGTAATTTTCAGGTTGCAAAGGACCCAGGCATTCATATGCAAAAGCCTTTGCAGCAGTCTGGATGGGGTGGGGTCTCGGAATCAACAGGGCGGAGCAAGCAGCTATGGCTGATTCTCAGCCCTGCCCTAAGGGGCCGCGCCTCTCAGTGTCCCGGTAATTGCTGCCAGCACCTCTGAGGGAAAGCCGCCCTCAACTTCTGAGTTCTGCCTGCTGCCAGACCGTCCAGTTTCTCCCCGTATGAGCCCTGGGACCCCAGAGATTTCCCGGAACCGGAGTTCATAGCAGTCGGGAGCTTGTGACTCCCTCCAGATTCAAAAAGACAGCCACATCCTCAGGTGCCCGCCCCTTCCCCCGAGCACCGGAGCCTCCGTACCTCTGCACTTTACTTTCGTAGCTCCTCTGAGTCTGTGTGCTCTTCTCTTTCCTTCTAGTTGTAGAATTTCCACTCAGCCAGCCTTCCTGTGGTTCTGGATGATGACCGTTCTGTCTTTTAGTTGTATTTTTGAAGTTGTTGTCGGAGGCAGCAATTTCCGGTGTTTACCTATGCCACCATCTTAGTTTCTCCATCTCTAATACTTTTAACAATAAAGATAAATTTTTAAAAATAGGATAAAATAATCGAAGAATATAAAGTTATAGCACAGAGAATAAAAAGTATCAAAGAATTAGAGTGAGCCCTGGCTTGCATGGCTTGATTGATTGAGCATAGTCCCGTGCACTGAGAGGTCACCGGTTTGATTCCAGGTCAGGGCACATGCCCAGGTTGTGGGCAAGATTTTCAGTAGAGGGCGTGCAGGAAGCAGCCAATTTATGTTTTTCTTTCATCAATGTTTCTCTATCTCTCTCTCTCTCTCTCTCTCTCTCTCTCATAGATCAATTTTAAATTTTTTAAAAAATAGATTAATTAGATTGATACAGTTATTATGACTGAATACAAAACTTTCTGGTCATCAAAGATAAGGACAAACGTTTAATCTCGGCAAGAAATAATTTCAAAATCAATTTCTCTTATATACCTGACTTTTTCTATTAAATATGCAGAAAACTCTTTAAATGCCCCACATCCATTCCCTCACTGAAGTTTTATTTTCCCTTCATTTAATATTAGGCACTGGCCGTTTGTTGCAGAGGTTTCTTTACATGTCACCTAGGAAACCCATCTAATCCTCAAGCAAATGAACCTATTTGTATGATGGCCTTACCTCTCAGAGTCCCTTTAAGAGATGAAGGTAACAGTCTGCAAACTATGCATTCTTGAAGACCTAATCTTTTGTTTGTGAGATTAGGCATCTAAAATACATCTCACTTTCCTTTTATAGTTTATGTTTCCTGGACAGATGATTGACATAAAACCTCACAGTTTAGCATCACGGAGCAGTTAAATTGGACACCATTATCCATCAAACTTAGTTTCTTAATCCTAGCACAATACGCACACAACTTAGACATATCCAGTTTTTATTTAAAGCTCATGTCATGGTGTTTCATGAGGAGTCAAGCAGTTATTAAACAGTGTGGAGTGAAGTAAATGGAAAGATTAATTTTGCAATGTGACACTAAAAGGAACACTTCAAAACAGAGATTTGGGTCTGGGTCTGCTCAAGGAATCTTCTGAAACATATCCACTATAAACACCAATGCATCTCTCCTGCCCTGAGAAAACCCAGCTTTGTAAGCAAACATTTTTCATTCTTAGGGAAAACTACCCCTAAAATGGAATAAAAAGATCAATATTTCTGGCTATAAGAAGTCTGCCACTTTCAGATTTACTCAATACCCCCATCCTTTAATCAAAAATTTGTAGGAGGAAAAACAAAACCTAATTTATACAGAAAAAAGGAAAGAAATATCTATGAATATAACTTTAAAAAACCCAAGTTCATGAAACCTTGCAACAAAGTCACTACCCTCAAAAGTAATCATTTTGGACAATACGATTTATGTCATGACTTTTTTATAAGGAAAAATACAAGAGAACTAGAAAAATAACTTAGCTTTTATTTTGTTTGTTTTTTTATGTTTCCTCTATTGTAAACTGTTTGATCATAATTAAAGGGAAACATATATATTTGTTCAAAACCTAAATATATAATGATAATTTGAAGGCCCATTATTTTGTCTTGAGGAGCAGCTGAAGGAAGACATAAAGCAAACGTTCAAGTGTATGAAGGGCCGTCACACAGAGAATGCTTGAAAGAGTCAGTGGAGAGGGGAAATGGCATGAGGTATTCAGATAAGAACCAAGGGCAAATTTTCTGACAGTTCATGCTGATAGGCCTGAGGATATGTTACCAAGGGAGGCAGAGGAATCTCACTTTTCAAAAGTATTTAGAAAACAACATTTATTGGGTTTCTATTCTAAGCAGAGCACTGTACCAGAGAGTCCTAGGGGTATTCAAAAGCCATAGAAGCCATTCTCTAACTCTGAAGAAGTTTGAGTAGGAAGAGGAAAACACAAGTGTGAAATTATCCAAAAATATTGAACCAAAGTAATGTTGGCAAGCTATTTAAGTTGGAGAGTAGAAAGTTACTTCCTGAGTAGCCTACAGATTGAGACACGCAGACTGATGGAGAGAAAAGGGGGCCTTCAATCTTGTGGGAGGTATAAAGAGGATCTAAATGACCACGAAAGTACTGAATTCAATAAAAATAATTTTGATGTATTTTGTTTCCTCTTCTAAAAATAAGAATAGCATTAACTTTTTCACATGATTGTAAAAGTACATAAGACAATATATATAACACATTGTCTGTTAGATTAAGAACTTAACAAATGGAAATAATCACTAATAACTACAATCATCATCATCATCATCCTCATTGTCAACATCTTCATCAGCCACTTCTATTACGTCTATCCCCACCACCAGTAAGAGAGTTGAATTTTATAGGCAGCAGCATCTGGTGTTCCACTTATGCTATGATCTGCACTGAAGTTGTTTCCTCTAACTGGCTCACGTTGATTCTGGTTAACATGTCTAAAGCTTTGTGATTCCTGTGGCTTTCAGCAGCACAGGATAAACATTAAACAAGACAGTCTCTCATTTTACTCTAGCTTTAATAGGAGTCAGCCTTGTCTGAGCACAAGAAAGTTAATGCCTCAAAACCCAAACTCTTGAGCAGACAAATCAACCAGATGAAGCCACATTAGTGTTCAAGATTAATTTTGACCTGGAATTTTCTCAAAGATCTACACTCATGTAAATTATATTTTTTTAGGATTTTTAGATTCATATTTATCATTTTCATTGGGTGGCGAATGATTTTATTGATAGTATTCACTCAGCCCTATAATTTGGCAACTTTTAGGAGATTCACGCACTAATTTATCATTGTGAATTCTATCTTCAATCAGAAGCAAGAAGTTCATTATTGCGTTCAAAATAGCTCTTAATGAATATGCTAGTTGGGAGCACATTAGCACATTTAATTTGCTTCTGTGTTTATTTCCAAAGAAACGCAGTAAATTTGCTTTCCTGGGTATATTTAATTTTTAAGTAAAATTTTACTGTAAGAAAACCATTTCCAAGTTCCTTGCCTCGGCAGCAAAATGTTTGAAAGACAAGAAATATTCACCGTCAAGATATATTTTAAAGTGATATTACTCAAAGGGAAATTGTTATAACTTTTAATAGAAATGGCTGAGGACATTACAGGTACCTGCCATCCTGTTATAAAGAGGAGTCATTCATGATAATGACCAACATGAGTCTACTGAGCCCCTGACACTCAGCAAAATCCCACTCAGTTTCAAAATGCCTAACAGAAATTCATAGGTTCAGTGCATTAATATTTACTTAGATGTTCACTGAAGGACATTTCACAAGGTAAAATAAAATACTTTCTAGAGGAATCATTCTTTTAAAAGGGTCCTAATTATGCCCAGTTCCCAAATAATCCCCGTCCACAATTTACAGCACTGTTTTTGCACACATATCTGATAAAATGTCTTTCATTACTGAAAAAAATATTTTCATTCCTTGTTCCCTTGGTGTTCAAGTCACAGCTTCCTCTTATTTCAGACCCTTATGGAATGAATGGACTTGAATGGTCAATGAGAAACGGGACACTTCTGAGGAGGAATTACAGATTCTATCTCCATCCTCCTTCAGGACCCATTAATTATTTCATTCAATAATGGCTTGGAGTTTTGTGATAATTAAAGTAAATCAGGGTAGGAAAACAAAACAAGAAAATGATGGCCCTGAATTTTAAAGGGAAGCTTGGTCTAGTGTAGAGAGCCTGATCTCTTATTAAAGGACAAGTGTTTGAATCACAGTCTACCTTTTCCTTTAAAACCATGGGCAAATCTGAACCTCTCCAGGCATCAGTATTTTCCACTTGTGTAAATGCAGAAAATAGCCTAGCCTGTGTTGCTCAGTTGGTTGAGCATAGTCCCATGCACCAAGAGGTCACCAGCTCAATTCCCAGTCAGGAAACATGCCCTGGCTGTGGGCTTAATCCCCAGTAGGGGGTGTTCAGGAGGCAGCTGATTGATATTTCTCACTCAATGATGTTTCTCTCTCTCCCTCTCCCTTACTCTAAAATCAATAAAAACATTTTTTTTAAATGCAGAAAATGATAATTTCTCTTAGAGCTTTATTGGGAGAATCATGAGATAACATAAAAATATTGTAAAACTGTAATAAGTGATAAACATGAGAATTATTGTTATTAGTAATAATAATATTAGAAAAATGATATCCTCTTTATCACTTTAAGTCAACAGGACATGCTATCTCTATATGAATGGCTCATTAGGCAAATTATCTAAAGATTATAAATAGTAGACATCCAGAAGTTCTGCTCTAACACCCGCAAGGGGTTCTTCCTTATCCTTCCTTCTTTGTCCATCCAAATACACCAATCCTTCAAAGTCTAACTCATGTTCCATTCTCTCCTTAAAGCAACTCTCATTGAGCCAATAACAAAAGACAGTGTATTAAATGTCCCCTTCAAGATATCACTTGAGAAGGAATCAGGTCAGTTTCCACCAAAATTATTAAACACTATCTCACCTCTTGGCATCTGTCTTAAAATGCAACACACTCAAAACTTATGAACACTAATATTTTATTCTAGAGGCCCAGTGCACAAAATTTGTACACAGGTAGGGTCCTTGGGCCTGGCTGGTGATCAGGGCCGATCTGTATGGTGACCAGCAGGGCGATGGGGGCCCACTGCTGGCACCTGCCTTGGCTGGCCTGGCACTACCCACTCGCTAGCCCCGCCCCCACCAGTCTCCTCCCTCTGTGGGGCTATTAGGGGGCCCCCATTGGCACCCACCTTGGCCAGCCTGGTGCTGCCTGCTCGCTGGCCTTCCCCCCCACTGCTGCCACTGGTCACCTCCCTCTGCAGGGTGACCAGCGAGTCGATCAGGGGGTCCCCCACTGGCACCTGCCTTGGCTGGCCTGGGGCCTATGGGAAGCTCTTGCATTGAGCATCTTCCCCCTGGTGGTCAGTACACATCATAGCAACTGGTCATTCCACCCTTCAGTCTATTGCATATTAG
>NW_005879444.1:0-6980 GCF_000147115.1 Myotis lucifugus | reverse complement strand
CTGCAGTATCTGCTGAGTTAGGTGAATCCCTCACCTGTAGCAATTCTACCTGAGCCCACGCTCCAGGCTTTAAGCCCATCTCGGTAGCCCCCCTACTTGTTGCGGCCCTGAGTGTGTGGGAGTTCCGCAGGAATGTAGAGGCATCCCTACTGCTCTCCTTTTACACTTACCAACCGCCAGTGATGGTAGGGCATCGGCCTGACGCTCTAGCGCCAGCTATTTTCAGGGGCTTCCAAGCAGGATACCAGGCTTTCTTCGTGGCACTTTTACTGGCTTCAAGTCTTCAGAGCTTAGACAGGGTTCCTTAAAACATGATACTCCAGTCAAAGTTTCTGGTTAATAAAACCACTATTGGAAACCAGTCTTATTGAATTTGTGCAAAGAAATGTATTGCCATGTTAGCATTGCCAAATTTCGGAGGAATTACATAAGAAGAAAGACATACTGATCTACTCTAAGATTTTCTGACTTTTCTTGCCAATTCCTTTTAATAAAATAATAATTGTTGGCATTAAAATTTTTTTCTATGCATAAACAGGCCTTTTTCTAGCTTTACAAAGGCCTGCAAGACAGTATTACGGGCTGCCAACTGTTAGCTGTCTCTTAACAGAGACCAAAACCTGATGGGCACTGTTCCTTGCCCAGTTGAGCACCTGCCCTCTTGGCAGTTGGCCATTCTTTACTTTTGGGGGTCATCCTACACAGTTCTCTTTCAGGATAACCAATATATATTCAAACCTGCAAAAGAATCAAAGGTCAATATAACATATTAATACAATGAAACATGATATTGGCATCATGGCCGCTTTAGGCCTTCCTATAAATTGTCCTTGTCTCTTTGGAGCTATGTCCATGAAGATGCAGGCATCATCTAAGTCTATTGTGGGGGCTTCTGGCGACAGGAGTGATCGCGAGTCATGTTACCAGCATCAGGCAGGTGGAGCACGCCGTAGCTTGCTGCTGACCAGACGTGGATGTGATGGACCCAGGTCGCGACGCCGTCTATCTTGAGAGCGGTGGGGGTTGTCAGCATCACGGAGTTGGGTGTGGGGACCTTTCCATCGAGGCTCTAGGTGGTGCCTTTTGCCTGGGTGGCGAGAGGCGCAGCCAAATGTCCTCGTGCGCCCTCTGGAGCCCTCTCAAGGAAAGAGACAATTCTTGCAGCAAGAAAGTCAGTACATTTGACCAGATTCATTCCCGCCCATCTTTACAGATTCCAAGGCCCATTGTCTTCCTTAATTAGTACTGGCCTGTATTATCTAATTCAGCACAGGCAGGGGGAAGGGCCCATTAAATCTCTCTGCTCTGAGGAGCTCTGAGCCCCACCCTTGAATGTCCTAATCAGACTAGAAAAGCTACAAATACCTTTTAAATTTACCCCAGAATTCTAAAATTTCAACCCAACACAGAAATATCACAGAACAAATCAAAGTCCCTAGTACACAAACATAGACAGAAATTTTTACTAGTTAGGCGGGCAGATTCCACCTCTGACAGAGAGCAAGTGCCCTTGGGAAAAGGTATTTTGCTTTTGGTCAGAGCATTCAACCTGAAATTAAACATTTTTTTTCACAGACTTCTACACTTACATGAAAATAATTATATCTAAGTAGACATACAAATATCAAATAAACATCTACACTTACACCCTTTCAGTGAACAAATACTTTTACAGTCTTGGGATCTTGAGCAGATAACAGAAACACTGCCCAAGTCCCCTGATGGGGGCCTGACAGGAACAAATGTGGGGGCCTTTGGCTGGGGGGTATAAAGTCTCCATTCTTCCTCTCTCGGCACTGCTAAGGACAGGATCATTGGAGAGGTCTCTTCACCTAGGCAAGGCTGTGCTGAACTATCTGGGGCAAAAGTGGTTTCTGCTTCTATTTTGGCTAAAAGGTCTCTGCCCCTGTATCATTCATAAAGTTCACAGTCTGGCCCCCGATTTTCATTTCGACCATCAGCTCATGGGGGCCCAGTTGGAAAGAGCCCAGCCTGTCCTAGTCAGAGTCAGCTGTTGCCAGTCTGAGGAGGTCTGCCTCAGGCGGCTCTGGCCAATAGTGGCTGGGTGGTTTGGATGGCCTTGCCAGCTTCTTCTGGCCTGCTCCTGCCCTGCCTGCCTCTTCACTTCTGCTATTAACCCTTACTCTGTCCCTTTTTACACACGCAGAACCAGACCCAAGGCGGCAAGGTTTGAGCAATTTTAAAATTTCATTTGTCCTTGGGTGTGGACAGCAAATGACACTAATCAGATTGACATTTATTCACAAGTGTCTTTGGTTTAGGGAAGTAGGATTTCTGCTCAGTTTCCCTATTTTACTTGTCCCAGCTTACTGGCCTATCATGCATTCAACTTTCTTTGAACATTTCTCTTTTCCTTCTCATCACATACACAACCTTTCTAAATTTTATACTTTCAAATTAGCCTTTAAACCTTCTTTCTATGTCCTTTTAAAAATGCATAACCATGCCTCAGACCTTCTACTCAGAATTCCTTATTCTTAAAAACCTTAATCCTTTAATGATTACCATAAAGTAAACAGCCAGTATTTCTTAGATTACTAAGAGCAGGTGCTTCTTCCCCTATGCAATTTCAAGTATACTGTATCAGTCTAATTTAGTATCGGAAGGGTTAAAGAGAGCGAAACGGGGCAGAGAAACTTGTTGTGCTTAGTAGCAGCTTGCGGCCTTGAGTCCAACATAGTTCAGATAAGTAAAGACACAACAAAAACTATCTCTCCCTGCCGCCGCCCCCCCTTTGCTGCATTAACCATTTCCTTAGCTGCTCTCCCTCCTAGATTTTTCCTTCTTTAAGCCTCAGAGGCTCAAATCCTTCTCCTCTTTTTCCACTTTTGATCTCTCTCACTATCCTCCTGTCCCCGAGCCTAGGGCTCCTCTATCTCAGCAGGCTGAGAGTCTACTACCCTATCTAGTAAATCCTACCGCCACTACCCCATCTCACACCCGCTCAGGAGCAGTTTTCAGCTCTCTTCCAGCCCCAGTTAGAGCAGATGCTGTCCCCTGACTTCTGACCAGCGGTCCAGGGTCAGAGACAAAGGAGTAGAGGTAGACTGGCCCATGATTAAAAACAAACACACACCAATGACAAGAAACAAAGAACAGAAGACAAGGACAGACACAACGCGTTGAGACAAAAAATCGAAGGATCCAAAAAGAAGGTTTTTCAAAGCCAATTGACCCAGCTGGCAACAGAGTTTCAGAACAAACGAGAGGAATCCAGGCGCCCCTGGTCCTCTCCAGACTCCACCAGGGCATCCCCCGGGGATGTGGCCTGCGACCTCCCGACACGTCTGTCAGCCGCAGTCGGGGGAGGCTCACGCCCCTCCCCGACAGCCACCAGACCGAACAGATTTGCCAGCTCCGCCATCACTTACCCCAAGAAGCGTCTGTTGGAACCCAGAGGCAGCTGCAGCGATCTCGGTGGAACCTCCAAAATGTAACGCCCTGGACGCAAGCCGCTGTCACAAAGAACCAAGAGACGCTTCTCATGCAAAAAGCAAAGGGTTTATTGATGCTAGCATGCTGGGACTCACAGCCTACTCTGAGCACAGAGCAGTGTCTGTGAGCCCCGACTAAGAGTTTAAGCATATCTTATATATCTTTCAGTGGGGAGGGGGTTGGAGTAAGGGGAGGAGAAAGGACTGTGCTCTGCCGATTGGCCAGGCGCAAGTCGATGTCTTGTTCCTGGGTGTGGCTAGCAGAGTCTTAGACTTCCGGGAAGACGCACGTGGCCAAGGTAAGATGGAGGACGTAGCCCTTACCCTGGGGCAAGGTGGAGGGCCTAGCCCTCGCCCTTTCACAGTATGGCACATCTTCTTAATCTAAAGATCAATACAGAGTCTTCTTTCTTTGGACTCAGTATGGCACATCTTCTCAATCTAAGTTCTGTACTATCCACCTTCTTACCCTACTTATCTTCTATAGGGGGGTCTGCAGCACCCTGGTGGAGTCCTATCCGTCCCGAATGTGGGGGTTCTCAATGGAGGGGGGCTTACCTAAGGGAATCCTGTTCCAGGGGTTCCCAAAGGTGTGGACGGAGTCGGCGAAGACTATCCACCCTCTTTCTACGGTGGAGTCCTATCCGTCCTGAGTGCAGGGGGGCTTACCTAGGGGAATGGGGGGCTTACCCAAGGGTCCCTGTTCGGGCGCCATATGCTGGGGTCCAACCCCAACAGGTCCAGGGGTCCCCAAAGGTGTGGACGGAGTTGGCGATGAAGGAATGACACGGAGGCAGCATACAGTTGATCAGCAGCCTAGCCAGGATCTCTAGCCACGATCTCTGGCCAAGTTCTGTTCAGGATCTCCAGCCAAGTTCTGGTTAGGAACTCCAGCAAAGTTCTGGTGCCATGTTCTCTCGATAGGTTCTCCAGCCAGGTTCTCCAGGTTCTCCAGCCAGGTTCGGTCGCCAGGTTCTTTTGCCAGGTTCTATCCAGGTTCTTTTGCCATGTTCTGTCTAGGTTCTCCAGTGAAGTTCTGTAGCCAGGTTCTGTCCAGGATCTTTTGCCATGTTCTCTGGCTAGGTTCTGGTTAGGATCTGATGAGGATGTGATGAGGATCTGATGAGGTTGTGTTGTTTATTGTCTTGTTACATTCGTATTTATACCAGCCGATTTTAATCCTGTCAATTTCTATTACAAAGGTTAGGGCGTTTCTTATCTCCATTCCAGGGAGTAAAGATTATGTAGCTTAACTACCCACCTGGCACTTAATTAAGGCGTTGTATCCCCTCCCTAACCTCAGGGAAAAATCCCCACCTGGGGAAACAACCTTTCTCAGAGAGGTGACCTTGGTTAAAACACATGGCACTAAGGAGAGCAAACATATTAAGAACAGTATGCTATATATGCCAGGTCCCTTGAAACAGCAAGGATGGACCGGCTCCCGGCACAGACTGGCTGAAATGCTGTTTCCTTGCCAAACTTCAAGTTCTGAATGTACTTTCCCAGACTTATTTATTCTTGGGCCATCTACTGAGAACTACTGGCTGATCTCGGCATTGTTCCTAATAGGCTAACCTCCTATTTCTCTTCCTCCATACCTGTATTCTTTTGACCCATTTCTATGCCTATATAACATCTGCTAACCACTCTTGCACTTTTAGACTCTTAGCCTACTAACAGTTACCAAAAGCTTTTTCTCTGTTTCTCCATTTGTCTGGTCTTTATTTATGGATTCTTGTGGGCTTCTTTTCTCTTCAACTCCTAAGTGCTGGCATCCTTTAGTCTCTTCAGGGATACTCTTTCTAAGTGATATCACCCAATCCCATCACTTAAAAATACTTTAGTCCAGAACACCAGACCAGACCATTCAACTGTCAACTTGGTATGTCCACTTGGATATCTAATAAATGCATCAAGTTTAATAGGGCCGAAAGAGTCATATTTGCCTACTCAAATCTGTTCTTCCTTCAGTTTTCCCCATCTCGACAAGTAGTGCTACTACCCAGAGTAGTACAACTACAGCACATTTTCTTCAAGGAAGGCAGTGTCATTTCACAGGAAAGAAATCAATCTCATCACTCTTTGGTTAAAAACAAACAAACAAAAAAAAAAACTGCAATGGCTTGTGATCAAACTTACAGATGCCAGGGAGAACCAAGATGGCAGCATAGGTAAACACCTGTATTTGCTGCCTCCCACAACCACATCAAAATTACAACTAAAATACATAACAACTATCATCCAGAACCTTGGGAAAGCTGGCTGAGTGGAAGTACTACAACTAGAGAAGTAAGAAGAAAGCGCATTGAGACTGGTAGGAGGTGTGGAGACGTGGAAAGGGCTGGCACCTGGTGTGCCGCTTTTTTAATCAGGAGGGAGATACAAGCTCCTGCTTGCTCTGAGCTCCAGTGCCAGGCAAGACTCTGGGGGACCCAGACACATATGGGTAGAAACTGGACTATCTGGCATCAGGGCAGGAACGCAGGGGTGGCTTTCTTCCAGACGGAGGTGCTTGAAACAGTCATTGTTCCCAAGCTTAGACCTCCCCAGTGCAGGGCTGACTGGCAGCCATTGCTGTTTGCTCCACCCTGGAAATTCCCTGAGACCCCGCCCTACCCAATTTACAACCCCACCCAAGCTATGTGCAGTGGCTTTTGCATATGAATGGCCTGTCCTTTCTCAGCCTAAAACCTGTCAAACAAGCTGCAGCTGGGTCAGGGAGCCCCAAAGCTATCAAAAGAAGGCCCAAGGCTGGTACCAGCAGCAGCCTGCCTTGATTCACAGCTGGGCCTCATCTGGGCACTTCCAAACCCCATACAAAGAGGAGGAATCTACAGATCCCACTGTAGCTCCTGCTGGGTGGCCATAGGCAGTGGCTGACTTTGCACCTCCTTGGAGATCCAAGAGCCAGTGTACCCAGTAATCAGTGTGAGACCATACCAGATTACAACTCTTCACATCCATAAGAGACACACTCAAGGGGCAGACTCAGTGAGCACCAAAGCCCCACTGAAGCAAGGCCTGCCCCATAAGGGTATCTCCCGCACAGCAGCTCTTCCATTGTAGACACAGCTGGTCCTCACAACCAATTGGCCTGGAGGTCAATTCCTCCCAGTGATACCAACAGCAATCAAAGCTCAACTACAACAAGACTGTGCACACAGCCCACAAAGCAATGCAACAAGAGTGTCCACCTCAGGTGACTGGGGAGGCTGAGCCACTGGGCCCTATAGGACACCTACAACACAAGGCAACTCTATCAACTCAAGGAGACTTAGCAGCTACCCAATACATAGAAACAAACACAGGGAAGCAGCCAAAATGTGGAGACAAAGAAACATGTCACAAGTAAAAAAAAATGGAAGAAAGCAAACTACTGGATATAGAGTTCAAAACCACAGTTATAAGATTACTCAAGAATCTTCTAGAAACCTCCGAGAAACTTAGTGAGACCTTCAAGGATCTTAGTGAGAATGCCAAAAAAATGGAAAAGAACCAGTCAGAAATTAAGCATACACTGAC
>NW_005879443.1:0-6981 GCF_000147115.1 Myotis lucifugus | reverse complement strand
CTGCAGGAGCAGCTGTGGCCCCGGCCCCGCCCCGAGGCCGCAGGCAGCGAGAGCGCCACGGAGCTGGAGCCCTAGTGGACCCCCTGCGTCCTGTCCCGGTTTGGACCTGCGGGGAAGGGCGGGCAGTCGCCACGCCGCGGGGCTCTGCGTGGGTGGGCCGCCCGCCCTCCTCCCAGCCCAGATAGCACAACGTCTTACTGTGCCTACACCAAGCGAGTGTTTGGAACCACATTCTTTTGGAATCCACAGCAAATTTTCTACTGGCCAAGTTCAGGCGCAAGCTGGGCCCCACCGCAGCCGGCCGGCCGCTCGGCCGCGGGCCTCCGCTTGCCTGGGACATCCTAACATTACACTTTTGTTATAAGCTATTTAAAACCAATAAGGAGACTTGATATTCAGAAAAAAAATCAACACGTTTTTTAATGACTAACTTTTAAAAGCCCCACCACCACGTGACGCCATCGAGGACCCTAAGGGAGCCGGGGCGGCACCCGGCGAAGCCATCACAGCTCCTCGGCCCGCGGCTGCATGAGGACAGGGAGGGTTTTTCTCCAGAGTCTATTTTTTCAGCGACAAGGACCCAGGTCTCCTGTGCTGCCGCGGGGAGCGGGGAGCGCCCGCGCCGGAGCTGACACTGCCGCCTTAGCCGGCCCGCCCTCGCCCTCGGCAGGGGCAGGGGCGCCCGCCGCCTGCCGGAGGGGACAGGACTGTCCGTGCCGCCTGACCGCAGCGACCTGCTCCGCTGGGCAGATGGCGCTCCTCCAGCTGAGGCCGCAGCATCGGAACAAAACAGCATTATTTCACCCTCCTTTTCTCTTCGTTTGTTTGTTCATTTAAACGTACACTTAGAACTGCACTTTGTCGGAAACCTCCCCCGTTTTTATCCCCCAGTTGACTGAGGTTCTTACTTTCGGACATTGAACCCGCTCTGGCGCAGGTCCCGGCCTCGTGCTCGAGCGTGAGAAGCCCCTCTGGTGCTCGGTTGAACAAGGGAATCACACGGAAACGAAATGCAAAAACTGAACTTCGGGGGTAGTTCTGTGCCTTCCAGCATCTTGTACAGCGAATCCCGACTCGTCTTTTTACCCCCAGATATCCGTCTTCAGTAGCGATCGAATCTGCCACTATAAGAATAAGTTCCTTGCATTTATTCCAGATAATCTCGTTTACTCTCCGCTGTTGTTTATGCAAATCGTATAAGGTTTTCTACGCCCAAGCTTGAAAGTGATTTCCCGGGAGACAGGCGCTGCCCACCCGGAGATGACGGTGTTTGCGGACGAGGAAGATCTTACCGGATTCTTCGCCGTCTCCGCCCTGACGCCACGGCAGCTGCGCCGTCGGGGCGGGGACGTGGGTGCGACATCCCCTGCGGGTCGCCCTGGGTTTACTGGGGGCCTGGGTGCCGCTGGGCCCCCTTCTGAAGTGCAATGCAAAGGGACACCGTGATCGCAGCGAGCGTTTGGGTTTTGTTTTTTCTTTTCGCTTTGTTGTTCTTTTGCAGTTATTAAACCTGTATGCATGGAATTAACCTCTGCCACACGTATACCCTCGATGGGCATTATTACCGTGTCGTGTAAAGGGTCAGTTAGGCAACTCAGAACGCGTGTCAGCCTTGTTTTTCTAGTCGTGTTTTTTTCAGCCCCTTTTCAAGGGAAGCTAAACGGTGTAGCTGGAGCTTTGTGCGTGTGGGTGCGCTTCTGTGGGGCCGGGCGGGCTCCGGAGGGAGACGCGGCCTCCACGTTGGACACGAGGGAGCCACCTGTCCGTCCCCTGGCACTGTCCCCTCCAGTCACCCCCGCCTCTGCCAGCTGTGTCCCCAAACGTCATGGGGAAGAGGTAGACACGCAGTGGCTTCTTGTCCCCAGGAGCCGGGGGGATGGGGCCCTGGGCAGGCCCTGTCCCACCCAGGCCTGGGGGGGGGAGCGATGGGGCGGGAGGCACACGGCGGCTCCCCTTCACCAGCAGCTCAGCCTTCCTGGGCGAAGCCGGGGCAGGGGTGCCCGGCAGCTCCACCCTGGGGTGCAGCTCGCGCAGGCCCAGCCCCCTCCCTGGTGCAGCTGCGGCCCTGCCCTTCCCCAGGGAGCGGGGGTGTCCTGTGGGCAGGTGACCAGGTGTGACACCGTCCGACTGTGGAGCCGAGTCGCTCGCCTTCCTCTGCCCGGAGAGGCTTCCCGAAGGGAAACACAACAGCAATAACAATCCACGGGCAGCTAACCCTTCCCGCCTCCGCCTCGCCCGCTGGCCGGCCGGGCGACGCCCGTAGACTCCGTTATACCCTCACCACCCGTGTCCGCGGGGGTCCAGAAGCCCCTCTCCTACCCGGGAGCCGTCCTGTTTCCTGGGCCGTTGTCACGGGACCTGCTCCTCTGCGGGACGGGGACGCCCTGCCCAGCTCCCCGCACGCCCCTGCCCCTGGCGCCGAGCTGGGCCGCGGCCCCTGCCCGTGGGTCCCGAGGAAGCTTGTCCGCCCGACAGTCAGGAGTCACAACGACCTTTTCTTCAATTAAGGAAAAACGCAGCTCTGCCTATGTCCCCGCCAGGAGCACCCACCGCGCCCGTCCTCTCCTTTGCTGCTGCTAACGACAATACGACTTACTCTACGATTCGAAAGCTATTTTTATGTAATTAATGTATGCGCTCTTGTTTATAAATGCCTGATTTAAAGAGAAAGAAAGCTTGGCATATTTATCGCCTTCGCTCTGTGCCCGCTCGCCCTTCCGCGCTCCTCCCCCGACGTGACCTTGTACAATAAAGGACTTTGAGAGGACACGCGGCCGCCATGCTCGCCCGCCGGAGCCCAGGGAGGGGAAGGGGCAGCTGCCAGGTCCACCACCACCCCTCTCCCACCCCCCCGTCACGAGCTGCGCCTCCTGGTGCCGGGACATCCGCTCGAGGCCCTGCCCAGCCTCCATGGGGCCTGTGAGGCCTCGTCCCCCACAGAGCATGTCTTTCACGGGGCGGGGAACGGTGTCAGAGCCCTGGGCCCCAAGGTGTGGCCCTGGGGGAGGAGCAGGGCCCTCTCCATGCCGCCTCGCTTCCCCGGAGGCTCCGCAGACCCCGCTGTGCTGGGCCTCCCGCCCGGCCCCTCACTGGTCCTCCAGGCGGCAGGAGCGCGGGTGCAGCTGGCACAGGCCCTGTCTCCTGCAACCTGGGAAGCCCCCCTACCTGGGCCCAGAAGTACTGGTGCACACAGATCCCCCTGGTCCCCAGGAGCAGGTGGCCGGCCCAGTGTCCTGAGAAGGCCACGCCCCCCCAGGGCTGGCCAGGCCGGGTTGAGGGGGAACGGGGCCCAGGAGGGAGCCCACACCCCAGGCCACTGTTGCTATAGCCCCTGCCAAGGCCAGAACCTGGGCCCCAGCAGCTGCCCCTGTGCGTGATGCCTGGGGTCGGAGGCAGGCCGGGTGCCCCCTTCCTGCGGGGCCTGGACCGGGAGCCCTGCCTGGGGTCCTGGGCCCCAAGGTGTGGGTGGCAGTTCCACCTCAGTGGGGCACCGCTGAGGCCCCGATATCCTCTGCCCCAAGAGCATCCCCCCCACTGCAGCTGCCCCCCAGGGGTCACCTGGGCCTGGACCCCACCCACCAGAGGGAGGAGAGGGAGTGAGGGTCTGGTGGTCCCCCCAGCACTGTCCACCAGGGGGGCTGCCCTCCCGCCGTCTTCTGGGGTCCCGAGTGACAGCTGTCCATTGTGGCCCATCGGGGTCCCGGGCCCCTGCAGCCGGGGGTGAGCCCAGGGGAGGGCAGCACGGCCACGTGACCTGTGGGCCCGTCTGACCAGCTGCCATCGCTGGGCTCCGGTGCCGCCACTGGCGTCCGTCCACCCAGGGCCTGCCCTGTGGGTGCCCGGAGCTCCTCTGAGGCCCGTCCTGGGCTCTGCCTCCGAGGGTCTTGCCTTGCCCTTCCCCAAGCACCTGGCCCTCCTGGCCCCCCATGTCCAGATGCCACTCGAGGTCCCCCCTCCAGAGAATTGAGGGGTCGGGCCCCGGGGCAGGGGGGCGGAGGTGGGGAGGCGAGGCTGGACAGGAGGTGTGTCCCGGGGGAGGCTGGCCCTGCTGGAGGCCCTGGGCAGGCAGCCTGGGTCCCTGTGGCCAGCGGGGGCTTGGAGCCGGCCCACAGCAGCTTCCTGGCTCCGGGCTCGGCCTGCCCAGGCTGCCCTGGCCCCACTTTGGACTTAAATTCACAGGATTCAAAGGGTCACACACCCCCCCAGGGCAGGCAGCTTGGGGGTCACCTGGCGTCAGAACCCCCTTCCCAAAGCCATTCTGGGGTGTCAGGGATCCCCCTGTGGGTTTAGGGGCGAGAAGGTCAGCGCAGGAGAAAGCCCCTCCCCCGATTCCTAGCAGCCCCGGCCTCCAGGACAGGGGAGCAGCTGGCAAAGGCTTGGAGGGGTCAGAGATGGCCCCACCCCATTTCTGGGCCCCCAGGCCATCCTGCAGCCCAGCCTCCCCTGCCTGGAGCTGGCCCAGCGAGGCTCCCTACCCCCCAAGGCCTGGAGGTGGAGGGGGTGCTTTGGGAGCCTCCTGGGGTCCCTGTCCACACCCAGCTTTCACTGCCTGCCACCTGCAGCCCAGCTGCCCTCGCCTCCCTTTCAGCTGTGCCCGCCTGTCTCCAGTCCGTCTTCTGACATGTCCTCTGCGGGGAGCCCCGGCTGCCGCCCCCCCCCCACCCCCCGCCATGCCCTGTGGTCAGGGGGCGACCGCAGGCGGAGGACTCAAACCCTGGCCCTCATCTGGGAGGCGGGTGCCGGGCGCGCCCTCCTGGAAAGAGGAAGCCGCCCACTCGCAGCAACAGCTGCACGGCCTCCCCCTCCCCCGCAAGCCGGCCTCAGGGTGCCCTCGGCCTGCACCCCACCCACACCCGGCCCGCCCTGCACCCCTCTCCCTCCCCCCTGCCTGTCCTGCCACAGGGTCACCCCTTCTGCTGGTCAAGGAGAGACCGGCCGGAGCCCCGCGGGCAGGCCCGAGTCTGGTCAGGGGGTTCATGAGCGTCCCAGGCCGCTCCCCACTCTGCGGGCCTGGCCTCTGGGCAGCTGCTGTCCCAGCCCTGGCTGCACACTTGGGGGACCTGGGGGACCACCACCTGCAGGGATGTGGGGATCCTGTAGGAAAAATGGGAGCTGGTCCACCCCTCTGGCCCTCAAAAAGGTGGGGCTGGGACCCTGCTGGGCGGGCCTAGTGGGATGAGAAACTAGGGGCTTGAATAGGGTCCCAGACCCTCCCCACGGAAGCCACTGCCCTCTGGGGGCAGCCGCCCCGCCCCCTCCGGCCTGCCCCGCCCATGGCCAGGCCCTGGGAGGGGTGCGGACAGAGCGTTTGGGGCCTGGATGCCCGCCAGCCCCTGCCCCCCGCGTAATGATGACGTGCGCCCTGCCGGCCCCATGCACACAGCCATCTGTGCCCAGGCCGGTGCCAGGGGCTGGGGGCCGCGGCTCCGGCCCTGGAGCAGGTGGCCCCACCGCAGGGGGTGGACAGGCAGGTGGAGCCAGCCCGGCTTGTCTTTGGAGCGTCCTGTGCCGGGCAGGTGTCCGGCCGGGCTGGGGTGGGGCCGTATGCTCTGCGCCCGGCCTGGCAGCCGTATGTGCAGGAAGCGTGGCCTAGGCGCTCGCCCAGGTCCCTCCTGCTGCCACGGAGGCCTGTTCCAGGAACCTCCGGGGACAGGGCACCTTGTGAAGGAGGCAGCTGGAGGTCGGGGCTCAGATTCCCATGCCCAGAAGGCCCCCCTCAGAGGACACGTGTCCAGGGCCACCTGAGTAAAGCTCCGGGCCCTGGCAGGGTTGAGAAAGAGGGAAGGCTAGAGAGGCCGCCTGGTGCCCAGCAACAGCCCCTTGGCACTGAACTGCGGCCCAGGGACAGGCCTGGACAGGCGGGCTGCGGCCAGGCCCCGTGTCCACCCGGAAGGCCGTGGGGTGGCCCGGCATCCGCGTGCTGGTGTGCACGGGGAAGCCGGACCAGCTTGCACGCAGGCCTGGGGGTGTAGGTGTAGCCCCCCTTCCTCTGCCCTCGCCTGCTCCCCCCAAATCTGGCCAGGATCCTTGGGCAGCTGGTGCCCGGCCGGGCCCACTCCCGTGAGCACCGACTCCCTGGCTGCCCACCCCGGTCTCCATCCTCCGTCTCGGTGGGGTTCCCAGGTCCACAGTGGGGGTGGGAGTGGGTAGGCAGTCGCCGGGAGACCCCGAAAGCAGGCTGCACGTCATGCCCTCCAACGCCAAGCCTCCCAGGCTCTGGAGGGGTGGGCGGCCCTCGCTGGGCCTGGCAGAGGGTCTGGGGGCTGGGTCAGGGCTGCTGCTGTGCCTCAAGTTCATGTCTCGGTCTGTGTCCGTGGTGCCCTGTGGAGGCACAACCAGAGCGGCTCCGGTGGGACCAACAGGCAGATGCCGAGCTGCGAGCACGTATGGGTGGCAGACACGGGGGCAGGAGCTGAGGCGCACAGCCCTCTCGCTGCCCAGTGAGTGGGGGCAGGCCAAGAGGAAGGGGCTGGGTCCCAGCAGTGAGGAGTCCCAGGTTCCCAGGGGCTGGCAGGATAGAGCCAGGAACGGGAGGGGCACCCGTACCCCGTCCACGCCAGGGGTCTCCTAGCCGTGGAGGCCGGCGACGGCTGTAAGCATGTACATGCTTGTGTGTGTGCACGCATGTGTGTGCCGAGACACGCGTGTGCAGGATCTGCCCTGACAGGGCTCGGGCTCCTGTCACTCACTGAGCTGGCACCAGGCCGGTCAAGATGGTGTCCTTCCCTTCTCCACGGTGCCCTGGGGGCAGCAGGGCCGGGCAGGGGGGCGAGACCCAGGGGGTCTACCCGGACCTGGAGGAGGTGGGGCCCACGCCCTGACTTCCTGTCTCTAAGGAAAAAGTCCCAGAAAAGGCTCCGTAGTTTGGGGAGGAGGCTCCCTGCCAGGCTGGGGGGGCGGAGGGGGCTGGGAGGTGCTGCATCCAGAGCGGGGGACCCAGAGGAGGGCTGCAGGGGTGCGGCCTGCGGGTCTCCCCGCCGC
>NW_005879442.1:0-6981 GCF_000147115.1 Myotis lucifugus | reverse complement strand
TTTACATTGTTGAATGGTGACTTTGTTGTATAACATTTGCTCTGCTTATAACATAACATTGTGTGTGTGTGTGTGTGTGTGTGTGTGTGATTTGTAATTTAAATTATTATTACTTTATGTGATCCTAAAGTATCCTAGAGTATATATGCCTTTAGTGAAGATAATGTTATGGTTAGCATTCTCTATATTATTTGGTAGAGGATTTAAAAATAGTTAAGTGTAAAGTGAATTTCTAACCAACAAATAGTTTTCTAATTGATTCTAACTTTTAAAAAAATGTATTTTATTGACTTCAGAAAAGAAGGGAGAGGGAGGGAGAGATAGAAATATCAATGATGAGAGAGAATCATTGATCAGCTGCCTACCACACGCCCCCCACTGGGGATTGAGTCTGCAACCCAGGCATGTGCCCTTGACTGGAATCAAACCTGGGACCTTTCAGTCTGTAGGCCGAAGCTCTATCCACTGAGCCAAACCAGCTAAGGCGATTCTAACTTTTAATGGGATACATTCCTGGGATGTAAACGTGGGGATTGACCTTTACAAACACTGTAAATATTTGGGGAAAGGATATACGGATTTGATCATCTTCTGTTGTTATAGGTTGAATTCTTATCTCCCTCCCAACTCCTATGTTGAAGTCCTAACCCTAGTACTTCAAAAGGTGACCTTATTTGGGAATTGACTTGCTGCTGATGTACAATTAGTTAAGATGAGATCATACTGGATAAGGTGAGCCTGTAATCCAATATCACTGGTATCCTTACAGAGAGGGGAAATATGGCCATGCAGCTGTGCATAGAAGGAAGACCTTGTGAGAGACACAGAAAGACACAGTTATCTGCCAGGAAAGAGGTCCAGAATGGATCCTTCCCTCACAGCCTTCAAAAAGAACTAACCCTGGGAACACCTTGATTTTGGATTTCTTGTCTCCAAACTGAGAGGCAATAAATTTTTGTTGCTTAAGCTGCCTAGCTTGTGATATTTTGTTATGGCAGCTCTAGCTAACTGATACGCCTGGCTATGAAATCACATCAGTAGTGGTGATTATACAGGGTGCCATGTCCTGCCCTCCCTAGAGACTGATTTTCGTTTTGGAAATTCCAATTCCATACCTCAGCTCCTGGTACTTTCCTTCTTTTCTTTAACATCAGACATTTATAATGTCTAATGAGGCTGAGCTGTGATATGATAATTTTCCAGGAGGGCCGAGAGTGAAGTCTGAAAAGACCTGAATAAGAATGAATCCATTCCTTGTATTGTGAAATTAATAAAATGAAAAAGCTTGGGAGTACGTGGATCAAGTGCAAACCTACTAGAGAAGCTGATTCTTTGGCTCTAAGCCAGCCGTGGGCAAACTACGGCCCGCGGGCCGGATCCGGCCCGTTTGAAATGAATAAAACTAAAAAAAAAAAAAGACCGTACCCTTTTATGTAATGATATTTACTTTGAATTTATATTAGTTCACACAAACACTCCATCCATGCTTTTGTTCCAGCCCTCCGGTCCAGTTTAAGAACCCATTGTGGCCCTCGAGTCAAAAAGTTTGCCCACCCCTGCCTAAGCTCTGTGGTCTGGGGCAGCTCACTTAACTTACCTGAATTTCTCTCTTTTATTTTACAAATTAGAAGACAGTCTGTATGTTTCTGTGACTTTGTGAATGTAAATGCAGATATCTATATTACATAAGTCGAAGTAGCATTCATGGCATAATAACATTTAATTGCTTTTTTCAACTTTCATCTTATCCAAATAAAAATGCCGTTGATTAAAATAAATTGCAAAGTATAGAACACCTCAAAATGAAAAGCACGGTCTCCTGCCTCAGCCATCCCCCACCCTCCTCAATCCCCGGTTCACTTCTCAGAGGAAACCACATTGAACCGTTTCCATATTTAGCTCTTTTAGTGGTTACCGCCCTAACTTTAATATGTTTATGCTACATTGCCTTGATGATCAACTCTAGACATTAGCTCTTCGCTCCTCACCATTTAAACATTTAAAGTGAAGAATTACTGATTCAGCAGACATTCCTGATAGCCTGTAGGTCAACTGGCGTCTTTAGGCATCTCACTGTCTATGGATCTAATTTGAGAAAAGAGCTTTGGCTTCAGTCAAAGGGATACGGGGATTAGATGATTTCCATGGACATAGCACAAGACAATGAGAAAAGGTTTGCTTTAATTACTCAAGCTCAAATTGGGCCAGCGTTGTTATGTTTTTACTCTTTTCTATTTTTTCTGTGTATATTTATTTCAAATAAAATAAAACAAAAACTGAACTTAAAATATGGTATGCTATTTTTTTTTAAAAAAGGAAAAATATTCTGTTAGCTTATAACTTAAAAAAAAGAGATGCTTAACAGGTAAGATGCATTTTCTTTGATCTCAAATACTAACCCAGCTGCTGTGAGAGTGTCAATGGATGCTCATTTGTGGCACTAGCTTGACTTGGTTTTGCTCCTTTTAGAAAATTGCAATTGGTTATCCAAAGAGTAAGACACAGAGTTGAAGAAACCATTATTGTTTCTTGGAAACACAGGACTCCTGCAATTCAGATTTTTCTGGAAATGCTATTAAGCCAATTACTTTGACTTATGATTTAGAAGAACTCTTTATTATCCATGATGGCAGTAAAACATACTTGACAAAAATTTTCATGTTGACCACATGGGGTTCCTTTGAGTCCATTCTAATAATCTGACACATGTCTGCTGCTCATTTTTGCCTCTAGATCATGTTGAATGCTTCAACAAAGTGGAGACAGAAAACCCTGTTGTTAATGGAGTTTCTGATTTAACTATTAAAGATACCATAGCCACAGACATATATGAAGTCATGGTTAAAAGGAGATATTAAAGGATGTGTCTGCTCATGGGACAAATTTAGTGGTGGTGTGAAAAGAACTGTAAAAGGGGTTGTGTTTCAGCACTCTTTTCTACTTACCAGCCCTCTTTCTGGAAACTCTCTCTTGCCTTGTTGACTTCATAGTAGCACCCTTTCTATTCTCCAGTTCTGCCACATATTTTTTCTCACTAGATAGATCATCATCTCACCGATGTCTAGTAGGCTTTGGTAAAGTTCTATTTGTAATCGACTTCTTTTCTACTTCCATTGTTTCAACTGTCACTTATTTGCACAAAACTCTCAAATCCCTATCTCTAGCCGTTGCCTCTATCCTGAACGTCAGACATGTTCACTGGACATTTCTGCATGAATGACCCAGAAATTTCTCAAACTTGACATGCCCAAAACCAAAGTCATCATCTTTCACTCTTCTGCTCAAACTTACCTCCTCCTCATGTCCTTCCATTGGGTTGAAGACCACGCTCTATCCATTTACCTGAGCCAGAAAACTGAGGCTTGGTCTCTGTACCTGCCCACTTTCAGGTTCTGTTCATTCTTCTCATACAGTTTGCAAATCCTTATGCTTCTCTCTATGCCTAGGGCTCCTGTCCTAGTCAGGTCTTACCATCCTGTTTCTAGACTGGAGAAATGTCTTCATAGTTGAGCTGTCAGTCATCAGCTTCTCTAATCCTCCATTTTCGAACTTTATTTGGGGCCAGAACTATTTCACTTAGTAGAAGTTGTGATCTTATTATTTGGCTGCTCAGAAATCCTTGGCGAGATCCCTACTGACTAATCAGGATACAACTGAAACTTCATATCCTGACATCTGCCTCTTTTTATCTGTCTCCACTGAGCCTGGCACATGGTAGAGCCTGATGAATAAATTAATAATGAATAAAGGAATGATTGAATGAACAAATGACTCAATGAGTATTGAGCCTGCCGAACATATACATGTCTCATGCTTCTGGGAAATGATTTTCCTCCTTCTAAAATGAGTGAAATTCTATTTAATATGTCATTTTGAGGAAGTTTTTCATGACTATCCAGTCTTCTCCATTTGTGACTTGGGGCATTCTATTCACTCTGCAGTCATAGCAGTTAGTATACTGGTAAGTCATGGTTATTGACATCAGTGCTGGGTGTTCACTGAGTGTGTAACCCTTTATGACAATGAAGACTCAGCTCCTAACACAAAGCCCAACACACATAGGAAGTCAGTTCACTTCTGAATTCTCACCACCGCTAATTTCTTTCAGTCTCATTATATTTCTCCTGTAGTTCTACAATAGCTTCATAAGTGCTTTCCCACCTCCATTCTCTCATCCACAAATCTACTCTTTCTAGCTCTCTAGATTAATTCTTTTGTCTTGAATATGAAAAGTAATAAATCTTTATCATGTTTGCAGAAATGCCAAAACATGGATGAAATTAGGGGTTGGCCCTCTTGATTTAGAAGTTGTTGCCTTCTTTAAATTCTGAAGTTTTCCCTTTTTTGGTGACTTTGATCATTTTAGAGTTTTAAGCACCCAAGTTTGCAAAATAAAGTAGGGCAGGGCCAAAGTAGGTTTACAGTTCACATAGAAAATAATACAATAATTAATAAATAATAATACAAGAATAAACTGTTTCGTGTATTCACAACGATAAACCTACTTTCCCCCACCCTGTGGAATATCATTCAGTGGAATACAGGAGATCTTTCAGTAAAGTTTAGCTTCTTCACCATTGCTTGGTATTTGTTCTTTGAGAGTAAATATAGAGTCAGAAAGAAATGTTCAGGAAGAGGAAGGAGACATGTATAAGCCTAACATTAACTTAACTAGAGGCCCGGCGCATGAAATTCATGCATGGGTAGGGTCCCTAGGCCTGCAATCAGGGCCAATCTTCCCTGGCTGCCAGCAGCCGGCACCGCCCCCCGCTGCCACCTCTGGTCACCCTCTGTGTGTTGGGTGACCAGCGGGGTGATCGGGGCCGTGCTTGCTCACACCTGCCCTGGCCTGGCGCCGCCCGCATCCACTGCCACCCACCCCCGGTTCCCTGTTCCTTATCAAGCAATCGTAGCCTGCTGGCCAAGGGGAGGGACCGAGAGGTTGGCCGGCAGGCCCCAATCAGGTGATCGGGGCCTGTGGGCTGGGGGCAGCTTCTGTGTTGAGTGTCTGTCCCCTGGTGGTCAGTGCGGATCATAGCGACCATTTGTTCCTCAGTCCAGTCGATTTGCATATTATGCTTTTATATATATAGATAACTCTGTATTTTCCCTAACAGGAGTCTTGGAAACCACCTGAGTTGTATCAAGTTCATACAGTTATTGCAGTTTGACTAGGTTTTCTTCATGTGCACAAAAAGTCTGGACATTGTTACCAGAGTTGTGGTCTGCAAAGCAGCTATATAAATTTGAGTCTTGAGAAAAGGATAGAGAGGAGAGAAACACCAGCTGAACCAAAGCGCTTCTGCTGCTGCAGCAGATGCCATTGCTAATTGGAATTGCTTATTACATCACTCTCTTTCAATAGTGCGTTGGGGGATACTGTTGTCTTCCTATTTCCTAAATCCGGCCCTGCCACCAGTGACTGGACAAGGCAGGCATCCCATCAGGCAGCCTATTACCTGAGAGCAGGCATCTAGTTTCCTGTTAGAAGCAGACATTTCTCCTGGGATTTAACCTTCTGTTCAAAGCCTGAACCACTTCGGTAGGATGAATGTGGTCCTAATAATGCTGGCAAGTCACCTGTGGCTTGCAAAGTACTTAATGCTTATTAACTCATTAATCCTCTCCATGAATCCCGTGAGGAAGATAGATGTCAAGTCCCTTTTTCCCCTTCCTAGGGCTGTGAGTTTGAAGCACAGATGTGCACAGGCTGTTGGGGTGTATCCGTAGCAAATCGTGGGAAGTGACCCAAACATGATGAGGTATATGAACTGACATTTAGCAGCTAATTCTCTCCCCCGCCCCCAATAATTTCAAAATGGCTCTCCACTATACAGCCACCAATCGGAAGTCCTCATTGGGTAGATTTAACAGGAAACATTGGCTGAATAGAAAACTGAGAGCAACTAATATATGTTTGGTTGGATGGGGAAAAGATGCTTGTGACATTAAGACATGATGCATGATTTGTTTTTGTGGTTTTTTCCCAAATTTAACATGTTTGTCAATTTTTTGAGTCTCCTGTTTATCTGTGGAGTAAGAGTTTGCTTAACCAACTGTTTTATCCTAATAACCTTAAAAACATATGAATAAAACCATGGCAGGTGTTTTCAAGGGACACAGTCTCTGGCTTCTGGAAAGTTCTGTCCTCCCTCATTCTAAATCTGAGTGGTAGAAATGTATCCTAGTTGAAGGTTGGTATTGGATGGTTATAGCTGAATTATAGTTTATAGCTGCTACAATTCCTACTTGTAGTTAAGAGCCTCATTTCTGTTCCATAGCGCTACAGATTAAGGGTGGTTTCTGAGTATCTGTCCAGTCTTAGGACCTGCCTTTAACCAACATGCCTCTTAGGAACTGGATTGCATCTTATTTTCCTAATGAAATATGCAGGGCCCAAGGACAGGCAGAGTGCTTACTCATCCATGTGAGCATTTATTCATTTAGCAAGAGCTTCTTTATTACCCACCACATGACAACAAGTGCTGAGCTCCCCGGGGGTTCTGAAACAACCAGGCTGATGAGGGAAGAGCAAGGGGCCATTTAGCCCTGGGTTTCATATTCTTAAAGGCCTCAGACTGAGACTCCTGACATTGTCTCTGAAGGAGGTTTTATTTTGGTTGTAAATACAGGTAATTTGTGAAATATAAGCATTTTAAAATGTACTAAAGTTTTGGTAATCCTGTTTTAGTAGTTCTTAATTTCATAACATACTGGGAATTTCAAATGTGGAAGTGACCTGGCCCCCTTACCCCTCTGAGAATAGTAGGAAAGGCTAAGATACCCCCCTGAGTCTCCTCACCCCACAGGAAATCAGGCATCCTTTCCCCTAAGAAAGAAAGAAGGTGGTAAGCCTGGATAAAAGGGCATCTCCATGGGATATAAATGTTGGAAGGGGCTGGAGACAGTCTCTATATACCCCCTCATGTGTCGAGTCAGGGGAATAGACCTCAAAAGGTGCAGCACATCCTAAAGTCCTAC
>NW_005879441.1:0-6981 GCF_000147115.1 Myotis lucifugus | reverse complement strand
AAGATACTCAGAGTGGCATAAAATTAAGGTAGCAAGTACAGTAGTCTCCCCTTATCTGAGGTCTTGCTTTCTACGGTTTCAATTGTCTGCAGTCAACTGTGCTCTGAAAATATTAAATGAAAAATTTCAGAAATAATTCCCACATTTTAAATTGCAAGCTGCTCCGAGTAGCATGATGAAATCTCACACAGTCTCCCTCCACCTGCCTGGGATGTGAATCATCCCTTTGTCCAGTGTATCCACACTACATACACTACCTGCCCGTTAGTCACTTAGTGGCCATTTGGCTATCAGATTGACTCTCGGTGTTGCAGTGCTTGTGTTCAAGTAACCCTTATTTTACTTGATAATGACCCCAAAGCACAAATGTGGTAATGGCAATTTGTATATGCCAAAGAGAAGCCATAAAATGCTTCCTGTAAGTGAAAAAGTGAAAGTTCTGCCCTAATAAGGAAAAAAACTGTACAGTCATGTGCTTCATAATGACATTTCAGTTCAATGATGGACCACACATATGATGGTGGTCCCATCTATAATAATAAAAGTGTAATATGCTAATTAGACCAGATGGCCGAATGACCTTCTGGATGACATTCCAGACGAAGCTGGGGCT
Source organism: Myotis lucifugus (assembly GCF_000147115.1). NCBI lineage: Eukaryota > Metazoa > Chordata > Mammalia > Chiroptera > Vespertilionidae > Myotis > Myotis lucifugus. The sequence goes on along the minus strand of NW_005879441.1, from coordinate 6,368 downwards.
GTAAAGGCCGAGGCAAGCCAGGGCTGCGAGGGCTGAGCCCCTTGCACAAATATTGTGCATTAGGCCTCTAGTAAGATTATAATGGAACTGAAAAATTCCTATCACCTAGTGATGTCATAGCACAACACATTACTCATGTGTTTATACCAAGTGTAAACACTCCTACTGCACTGCCAGTCATATACAATTATGTACAGTACATAATACTTGATAATGATAATAAATGATCATGTTACTGGTTATGTACTTACTATACTATACTTTTTAATATTATTTTAGAATATGCTTTCTATTTATAAAAAATAGTTTACTGTTAAACAGTATGCCAAGTTACTCCAACAGCAGCCTCATAATCTCGTATTTACTGCATCTCTTGATTGCATCATTTTATCTTGTGCTTGATTTAATCTCATGTTGTTTTATAGATTCAGTGTAGCCCAAGGGTAAAGTGTTTATAAGTCACAGAAGTGTGTGAAACTACAAGTGCCTTCACAGTCACTCATCACTTACTCACTGACTCACCCAGAGCAATTTCCAGTCCTGCAAGCTCCATTCATGGTAATAGTGTACCATTTTTTATCTTTATAGCATATTTTTACTGTATCTTTTCTATGTTTAGATATGTTTAGATACAAATACTTAGCACTATATTACAACTGCCTAGAATGCTCAGTACAGTAACATGTTGTACATATAGCCTAGAAACAACAGGCTATACCATATATCCTAGGTATAGAATAGACTATATCACCTAGGTTTGTGTAAGTGCACTCTATGATGTTTGCACAACAACAAAATTACCTAATGACACTTTTCTCAGACTATGTCATTAAGCAGTGCCTAAATGTATGCTGAGGTTGCTAACATTTATGGTAAGAATGAATCTTCTATCCGTGAAACTGTACAGGAAAAAGCAATGTGTTCTAGTTTTGCTGTCACATCTCAAATTGCAAAAGTTAAGGACATAGTGTGTGATAAGCGCTTAGTTAAGCTGGAAAAGGCATTATATTTGTCGGTGGAAGACAAGAACAGAAAACGTGCTCTGATTGAGGGCAACATGCTGCATCAGAAAACAGTCTGTATGAAGACTTTAGCAAGGGATCCCTGAAACAAGGGACACCAAGACATTTATTGCAAGTAAGGTTTACTATACAGATAAGTAAACCTATTTGTTTTACTCTTGCTTAATCTTAACCATACAATTTATTGAAATGAAATCTAAGAGTATTAAGTGTGGTTAATAAGAAATCAAAGCATGTTAATACAAAAATGAAGAAACTGTGAGGATTTTTGAAGGGGGCTTCTTAACAGATTATAAATATGGATACCTGCATGATGAAATGCTACTCCCCATGGTACAGTTTTTTGTAATATAGAGTCCAGTCCTGAAGGCGAATGTTTCAGCTGATCAATCACTTCAAGGAGGCCCTTTTGTTCCAGTATCACTGGTGAAAGTTCAGATGATTTTAGCAATCCTGTTACACAAAAACATTATCAACACTGTTCACCTCTGTCTGGACTTCTTCGAGTGCTATCTGCTTAAGTCATTACAGAGCTAATCACAGGGGCAATGGTTCTGAAACTACTCCATATACTAATTAACTTGCCACCTTTTAAAAATCCTGATGACTGGCTCTCACCCCTGGATATTGTGATGTAATCACGTACAACCTGTACATGAGGAATTTTTAAATCTCTCCAGGTGATTCTAAAGTTCACCAACATTTAGGAAACACTGTATTACAGTGGGATCAGGCCCACAGGAGGGGACCAAAGAAACCAGCTGAAGGAAGGAGAGGATTATAGAGAACGACTACCACAGACAGCCTAAAAATCAAAGTCCTTGCTCAAAGTGTGACCCACCAACCAGTGGTGTCAGAATCACTTAGGAGCCTAATTCTATGTGACAATTTTTCTGGCCTCTTTGGCACCAATGAGATAATTAATCACATTACCTTCTGTTGTTGCCTCTGTGTAAACTTTTCCCCAGTGAAACCTTAACTTTCTGCAGAAACTGTTTTCTTACAGAGTTTCCCAGAGTTTTGGGTTTCTGAAGTAGTAAAACTTCTCATAAAATACATTCTTACTTTTTAAGTTCTTAGATTACCTTTTCTTAAAAATGTTGAGGACCCACAAAGAGTTGCCAAGATTTTATTATGCTGACAATTAAAATTTTTTAAAATTATCATTGATCAATATTTTTATTTCAAAAGTCACTTCAACATTTTTAAATGTTACTAGGGATAATTTCAGAATTTAAACTTTAGCTTCATGAAAAATGTGCAGCCTGTCTTTACTTTTCTGGGGTTTCATCAAGTCTAAGGCTCTAGTCCAAGCACTAGGATTTGGGAACCACTGCTATAAACCAAACTAAAAGAACCTCAAGCAAAGAAAATAAAAATTTTTCTGGTTATTAAGGAATATAAGTTACCATGGTACAACATAAGGAATATAAGTTGGCAGAGTACATAAAGTATCAATTAAGAAAGAACTAGAAAAGACAATATAATGTTGGACCAGAGCCTTCCCAATATAAACTTCAGGCAAAGTTTACCTGTTGGAACTTAGCTTGAGATATCTAATATCTAAAATATTCTAATATCCTATGACTAGAACTGGTCTCTGTCATTCTTACACTTATCTTGGACCTCAAGGGACCATAGGACAGTAAAATAAAAAATATATACTAGCCGAAACCGGTTTGGCTCAGTGGATAGAGCGTCGGCCTGCGGACTGAAAGGTCCCAGGTTCGATTCTGGTCAAGGGCATGTACCTGGGTTGCAGGCACATCCCCAGTGGGAGGTGTGCAGGAGGCAGCTGATCGATGTTTCTAACTCTCTATCTCTCTCTCTTCCTCTCTGTAAAAAATCAATAAAATATATTTTTTAAAAAATATATATATATACTAGTGGTTATAGCAATATACTCAGTAGTAAAAAAAAGAAATAAACTGATAAATGTAACAATCTAGATAAACCTTAAAAATATCTTGCTGAGTGAAAGAAGTCAGACACAAAAAAGACACATACCTACTATACAACTTCATTTATATGAAATTCTTACAAAGGGCACGACTAGTGTAGAATAACAGAAAGCAGATCAGTGGTTGCCTGGGGCTGGTGATAGAGGAAAATAATAAAAAAGCAAAAAAAAAAAATATTTAGGGTGATAAAAATGTTCTATATGTTGATTATAGTGGGTGTTAAACAGGTACATATGTGTTAACATTGATTAAATTATACACTTCAGCCCAGCCAGCATGGCTCGGTGATTCAATTAGTAACTTACCTTCAGCTTGATGGTGTAGATTGTAAAACTCATGGGCAATGATGTCTGCCAGCTTCTCACACCATTTCTTTGATGGACAGAAAAGTAATACTGAATGGTTTTCACGAATGGTCTCATAACATAAACTAACAACATGGTCCTCATCCCCCTAAGAAAAGAAAGAAATAGCCACTCTAGTGGTACTTTCAAAACATTTTCACATCAATTTAAAGTCATGCATTTTGCTTGTGGGGAATTGTTTTCTACTCAAAGGCATAATAAAAATCAGTTACAAAATCATTAACAAAACAAGAAGACGAAAAAAGAAATAAACCTCCTTATGATGCAAGGTGAGAAGGAAATAGTTTCTATTCACTTAGCTAATAGTTATTGACCTCCAACCCTCATTATACCCTCCAATGAGGATATAATGGTGAGCAAGAGAAAGTCAAAGTCCTATCTTCAAGGGGTTTAGGTTTCACTGGGGAAGCATTAAAGTACTAAACAAATAAATGTAAAATACACTCATAAAATGTATTATAAAAGCGTTTTATTGTGTTTTGAGGCCTCATATTTGACATAAATTTGACAGAAAGATCTAAAAGAAAGGTTTCCCTGAGAAAATGATGATTGAGCTGAGATGTGAAGGAGGGGAGGCATTAACTTAATCAAAGGTAAGTGAGGGACAGAGGAAACATTTCAGGCAGAACAAAGAATAGGTGAAAGCCCAGTGGTGACTCAGTGAGTTCTCAAAACTGGAAGGTCAGTGTGTATAATTGAATTAATTCATCCATCCACTCACTCACTAAACAAATATTTACTATATGCCTGATACTGATCTCAGCACTGGGGATGGAGAACAGAGAAGGGAAAAAAAAGCTCTGCCCTCAGAGTGTTTCTACTCCAATAAGAAGAGATAGATAATAACAAAAACAAGACAGGTAAAACACTTAGTATATTCAATTTTGAAAAGTGATAAGAAAAAAAATAATAAAACAGGGAAAATAGGGACCAGGAAGAGGAGGACACTGTAGTTGAGACAAGGTGGCTAGGGGGCCTACGAACATGACATTTGATTAAAGGTCCAAAGGTGAAGACTAAACTATACTGCTGCCTGGTGGGGAAAGCATTCCAGACGAAGAGAGCCTGAGGTGGGAGATTCTTGGCATATTATTGAACAGCAATGAGGCTATGGAGGGAGTCAGAAGAAATATAGATGAGATTAGAGCACTAAGAGGGTGGGGGCAGATAATGTGGGCCTTGTAGGCTACTATAAAGACATTCTAAATGGCTTTCATTCTTTTTTTTTTAATATATTTTATTGATTTTTTACAGAGAGGAAGGGAGAGGTATAGAGAGTTAGAAACATCAATGAGCGAGAAACATCAATCAGCTGCCTCCTGCACACCCCCTACTAAGGATGTGCCTGCAACCAAGGTTCATGCCCTTGACCAGAATCGAACCTGGGACCCTTGAGTCCGCAGGCTGTGCTCTATCCACTGAGCCAAACCGGTTAAGGCTAAATGGCTTTCATTCTAAATGAAACAGGGAACATCACAAATTTTTTAGCAGAATGCTTACATATTTGATGTTCATTTTATATAGATCACAGGCTCCTGGTTTAGGCATAGATAGAAGGGGACCAGGTGGAAGGAAGCAGAGAGCAATTAGGAGGCTATTTCAATAATTCAGGTAAGAGTTGAAAGTAATTCAAAAAGGGTAGAGGCATAGACATGGTAATAGAAGAAAAAGATTGACAGAGGAGTAAATGAATGTTTACATATATAATTATTGAAGTAACCAAGTCATAGTCAAGTGAAATTTATCATACAGAGCAAAGCAACTGAATAAGATTCCATATCGGGCATGCAGAGGCTACAAATGCATACCTATGAGGGTACTGACACATGAATTTAGTCCTGATCCCAGCTCTAAACTTACCCTTTGCTGGTTCAATAATCAGAGACACAGCTCTGCATAAAAATAGAAGATGCCTCATTTCACAGATGGTGAATCAGTTCTCTAACCCCAGGATTGAAGAATCAGGCTTTGCCTGGCCGGTGTCACTCAGTGGTTGAGTGTTGACCTGAGAACCAAGAGGTTACCAGTTCAATTCCCGATCAGGGCATATGCCCAGTAGGGGGTGTACAGGAGGCAACTGATAGATGAGGTTTCTATCCCTCTCCCTTCCCCTCTCTCTAAAAATCAATAGAAACATTTTTTTAAAGAAACAGGCTTTAAAAAACTACTGTGAATTAAAACTTTTTAAGTGTATTTAGAGGTGTGGGAAGGAATTTATCGAGCACTTTCTAGATGCTAGACAATTTTTAAAAATCCTATTTCATTCTTATACTAAAGTATTATCTCATTTTACACATGAAGACACTACATTCAGAGAGCTTTTGTGATTCAACTAATATCACAGCCGTATGAAGATCAATTAAGTAACAGAGGAAGGTCTGTCTGATGACAAAAATGATGTTTTTTTCCACTCTACTATATACTTAACCTACCCCTTAACAAAAATTTAATATTCGACATTAGTGTTTAGTACTGATGGTAGTGAAGTAAAAATACTGACTTACTTTCACTTGTAGCATGGGTTGAAATTCCCTCACAAGCTTCATTGAAGAATCATATATGGAATTTCCAATTTTTACTGACTCCATCAGTGGTACAGGACGAAAGTCGGTGTGGTAGAGTTCAGCATTCAACCAAGAAGCCACAAGCTCCAAATTCGGAAGAGTAGCACTCATGCCTACGATCTGTACAGCATAAGACAGAGGACTGGCTAAATCTGCTTGGCTGTGAAAAACAAATGAAATCAATGTCAAAAGATACATAGCATTAATTACAAATAGTGCTGCTAACAACATTTTTGGTCATGTCCCTTGGTGCCACATGCATACATTTCTTTAGGGTATATCTAGGAGCAAAATTACTGGGTCGTAGATGATCTTCAATTTTCTTAATGTCCAACTATTCTCCAAAGAGACAGTACCAACGTGTTAGCCATTTTGGAGAGTGCATGGCAATGTCTCTTTGAAGAGGTAATTTACATTCCTTTGATTGCTAATCAGATTAAGCAACATTTCATCTTT
>NW_005879440.1:0-6981 GCF_000147115.1 Myotis lucifugus | reverse complement strand
AGGTCTTACGTGTCCAGGTTTTCCCTATTTCTCTCCCTCGGGGAAGGGCCTGGCCTCCAGGGGCCTGTGCATGTTTGGTGAATTAGGCATGTTTTTGTTTGTGTGTTTATTTTTGTGTGTTTTTTTAAAATATATTTCTTTATTGATTTAAGAGAGGAAGGGAGAGGGAGGAAGAGATAGAAACATCAATGATGAGAGAGAATCATTGATTGGCTGCCTTCTGCACGACCCCCACTGCAACCCGGGCATGTGCCCTTGACCCGAATCGAACCCAGTACCTTCAGTCTACAGGCTGACTCTCTATCCACTGAGCCAAACTGGCTAGGGCTGTGTGTTTGTTTTTTGCTTATTTTGTGTAGAGTTTTTTTCCCCCCTTTACTTTCTTTCTTTCTTTTAGTCCAGAAGGCTAATAAGTCTACCTTCTGGGTCTCAATTTAAAGCATTGTGCTTTCTTTTCCCCACCACATTTTGATCAGAACAAGGGGTCAGTTGGTGACATGCTGCTCCAGCCGCTTCCCGCACACCCTGGGTGCACTTTGGCGCTTGGGTATTTGGCATTGCGGACAGTGAAACGTACATCCCCAGCCCTTGTTTCTGTGCCTTCTCCACTACTGTGTAGATGTGCCCCTACCATCCAGACAGCTTGGCTTTGGGGTTGACTGTGCGGGGGATGGGAGGCCGTCAGTCCGAGTGAGACTCTGGGAGGAAGTTGGCCGTGGGACTGATTCAGAGATGCCCCAAGTGTGGCTGTATTCTCTGCATCTTCCCACAACCCCAAATTTACCCCACATAGATATCTTCTTGGTGTGGCCCCGGGCTCTCAAGCCGAAGGGAGTGAGGGTATATTTCAGTTTTCTTTTTCATGGTAGCTGAAGCTGACAGTGGTCAGCGCTGAATCCCTGACACCCTAGAGGCTGACATCCCAGCGCCTGGTTAACTTAGGGCCTTGCTTCCAGGGGGCCTTGAACATGTTGATTGTCTTTGATCAGAAGAAGTTCTTTGTGTTTGAAATTTTCAGCCTGCTTCCTTGACTCGATGGCCACCTTGGGCCTGGCAGCATATGGCTATGGAATCCGCTATGAGTTCGGGATTTTTAACCAGAAGATTGTCAATGGCTGGCAGGTGGGTGAGACTTGGTTCCTTCACTCGTTTCCAGCTCTCGTTTGCACAAGAAAATAAACAGGTGCACTTTCCGTTCAGCTTTTAGTATTTAATTTTTTTGAAGTTTAAAAGAGATTTATTTCAAAACACAACAAAAAAAAGCTTTGGTATTTCAAAACCCAACGATCAGTCACTAGAAAGTTAAACACTTCCCCTGAAACCCAGGAGAACAAAACCACAGAGCTCCACGGACTCACTGGAAAGGGACAATGTGCAAACCCCAGAGTTACCCGAGACCCAAGCCCTCCACACAGGCCGCGAGCGGGCCCCCGAAGGCCACCCCTGTGGTGAGATCCAAAATCACCACCAAGATCCACTGTCTACAGTGGACGCAAAAGCCCTCCCAGCTTTTAGTATTTTAAACTCCTTCATGGAGAGACTACATGCCAGTCCTAGACAAGCAGAGGTGGGGCAGGTCAGGGCAATCTTACGAGCTCCATGCTTTCTTCATATTCCCCAGGGGCCGGCAGAGGCTGGTCTCCTGCGTGAGTTCATTGCACACGGGTGGGGCGGGGCCCAGAGCCTGCTGGACCTTACAGGGGGCACCAGGGGTGGAGGTTGCGTGGAGGTGGTGAGAATATCACAGGCGCATGCTGGTTTCCGTTGTGTCTCAGTGCAGAGCCAAAGTGGCCCCTCGCTGGTTCACCCTCCGAGGGACAGCTGACCTGGAGCAGTTAGAAAAACAGTTGTCATCGGTCTTGTTCCCACCTTCAGCCTTATCTCCCCGATACCAGTGAGAGAACAGCACCGTGTGGGGTTCGAGGCCAGACCCTGAAAACGAAAGGGTCCCTTAGGGAGAGTAAACCTCAATTCTAGAGCATCTGCCACAGCTAAGTGAGGCGGTTGGGACCACATCAGTGAAGAGTGTCATCTTAAAATGCAGTCTCACTGTCCTCTAGGCGAGGTGGTTCTTCCCCTCATTTGGCATTTCCAAATGGAAGGCATAACTATCCATGTGGGTGTAGAATAATTTTTTTAGTATAATTTGGGGCCTAAAAGTCACATATAAAGCCAGGATGTAGTTAGGATTGGAAAGTTTTGTAACTCAAGAGTAGTATAGTCTCAGTGAAATAGCCGATGACCGGGTTGATGGAAATGCCCTATGTCTTGAGGGGGTTTGAGTCACGCAGGATGCAATTGTCAAAACTCATCAATGGTATCCACAGGGTTTGTGCATTTCACTGTATATATAGTAACCTAAAAAAATAAACACATGATGAACTGTACTTAAGATGTGCATGCTGAAGTGGTCAGGGGCGGAGTGTAGATGTCTGCAACTTACTTTGAAATGCACCCAAAAATTAATGGATCAATGGATAAATCAAGTGTAATGTTAACAATTATGGAACCTAGGTGGTGAGCATGTGGGTGTTCACTGCCAATTCTCTTAACATTTCTGTATGTTTGAAAATGCTCATAATAAAATGATGGCAAAGAAAATTATGGCTAAATGTGTAAAAGGAAACTTAAAACAGATTTGTACCCATTGTTTAACTTATAGAAATACTCCCTCCAGCCTTAAAAGAAATGGCAGCTTTCCTTCTGGTACCTTTCAGATAATTTCACTCACAGTTTATGTGTGTGTTTGTCAGATGTACGTGTGTTTTGTTCTGTTTTTAAGAGATGAGCAAAGATCTTTATTTTCTATTTTTGTTCTGTTTTATTTAAAGTATAGTTAGCACACAATATTAGTTTCAGGTGTACAACATAGCGATTCAACATTTATGTACCTTACAATCTGGTCACCATGGTAAGTCTAGTAACCATCCACTATGCAAAGTTATTACAATATTATTGATTATATTCTATGTGCCATATATTATATCCCCATGACTTATATTATAACTGGAGATTATAAAATGACCATTACCTCCCTTCACCTTTTTCACTCATGCCCCTAGTCTTTCTCCCCTCTAGCAACTATCCATTTGTTCTTTGTATCTATGAGTTTGTTTCTAATTCATTTTGTTTTTTAGGCTTCACATATAAGTGAAATCATGTATTTGTCTTTCTCCGTCTGACTTGTTCACTTAACATAATACCCTCTATGTCGACCTGTGTTGTTCATATGGCAAGATCTCATTGTGTATTATCACTGAGTAATATTCCATGAATATCACATCTTCTTTATCCATTTATATATCTTTGGATACTTGTACTACTTTCATGTCTGGGTTATTGTGAATAATGCAATGAACACAGGGATGTGTATATCTTTTTGCATTAGTGTTTTTATTTTCTTTGGATACTCAGAAGTAGAATTGCTGGGTCATATGCCAGTTATATTTTTAATTTTAAAAAAAAAATATTTTTTTTTTATTAAGGAAGGGAGAGGTAGAGAGAGATAGAAACATCAATGATGAGAGAGAATCATTGACCAGCTGCCTCCTGCACGCCCCTTACTGGGAATCAAGCCCACAACCTGGGCATGTGCCCTGACCAGGAATCGAGCCTTGACCTCCTAGTTCATAGGTCGATGCTCAACCACTGAGCTATGCCTGCTGGGCACATTTTTAAATTTTTGAGGAACCCCTATACTGTTTTCCACAGTGGCTGCACCACTTTACACATTTTCAAAGCAGAGGGCTTTCAGTGATTCTGTTTTTATTTTTAAATAACAGCTATTGGGATATCCAGTTTTTAATATATTCACAAAGTTGGGCGACCATCACCCATATTTCCAGAACATTTTCATCACCCCAAAAAGAAACCCAGCACCCATTTCCAGTCACTCCCCTGTGCCTGTCAGCTATTCATCTACTTTCTCTCTGGATCTGGCTGTTCCAGACCTTTCATATGCATGGGATCATACAGTACATGGGCGTCTTTGACTCAACATAATGTTTTCAAGGTTCATTCATGCAGTAGCATGCAGCAGGACCTCTTTTTATTGCTGAATTCAGGTAATTCTTAATGTCTCTTCACTTTAATGCATTTTTCTGAATTTTGTTTAAGTTTGTGTTCTTAGTAATCCAAATTGGAAATCTTCGCATTGTGAGTAGGCTGTATTCAGTGCTGGGCAGAGTCATCTCCACAGCACGCGTGGTTAGTGCTGACCAAGGGCAGGTCAGCCCAGCGCCACGGACTCTCTCCTCTCCATGAGCTGTTTGCTGCTGGCTGCTTTCCAGGTCGAGGAGGCCGACGACTGGCTGCGCTACGGCAACCCCTGGGAGAAGGCCCGGCCGGAGTACATGCTTCCTGTGCACTTCTACGGGCGAGTGGAGCACACCCCCGAGGGGGTGAAGTGGCTGGACACGCAGGTACCCACCCGTGTTTCCCAGGGAGCGTGGGCGAGTGCCGGGCCTCGGGGTCTTGTCATTGAATTGGCTTGCTTTGGGAGTGGGAGGTGTGCACGCATATGAGTCACCGTAAGCTTCCCTAGAAGACCCAACTCAAGGTAGAAGCCTGGCAGGTTTGCTTCTCGTACCTTCGATTTCTTACGTTTTGTCCGAAACTATCCAGACAGTGGGAAATGCTGAACATGAAGCCATGCTCTGTGGTTTACCAGCAGCCGTGTGTTGGGATGGAGACCAGCAGTTGTTCATTGGCAAGCAGGGCAGACAGCGCTGTGACGGGGACAAGGGCATCGATCCCCTGGGGGACGTACGCGGCTCCCCAGCAGGTGCTCAGCATGCTCTCTCCCACATGCTCCTGGTCCTCGGGTGCCCATGGCTCTCAGTGGTACCCCAGGTGCGGCTCACCATTGACTCTGATGCCTCAGAGCCCCCGATGTGGGGAGAGGTCAGAGATGGCTGGAGGCCTAAAGAGCCTTAATTAGTATTTAACTTGAACAAGCAGAGAAGGGGATTGGTGCTTCTAAGTGTGCGTGCTTGTAGAAGATGAACGTGTCTGTGTATGCAAGGAGGCCCAGAGACTACTGGGGCGTCCGCGGCTGACCGTGATGAGGGCCTTACCCCGGAGGGCTGGCCATGGAGAGGGAAGGAGGCAGTTGGAGATGCTTTGCAGGGCTTGTCACCTGCTTGGACAAAGCCATGGGGATAGGGGAGCAGTGGGCGGGGTGAGGGTTGAGAGGAGATCCGAAGGGAAAGATGACACTGGGGCTTAAACCTGGTGGGGCCCTTCCGTAGTCCTTTGTGGCTGCCGGAGCTGTTTTCATCTTGTAAAGCCACACGGTGCCCTTGTGGGTGCTACCAAACGCATGTCTGCGTGTGAGGAGGCCGATTGGAGGGCCTGGGGGCTGGAAGAGACCTTGAGGCTTATCCACTTCTTCCTGTGCTTCCCAAGAGCAAAGCTGTCAGAGGGAATTGGGAAGGGGTGTAGCACCCTCCGTAGGGGGAGAACCGGTCTTGCACTTGCTGTTGGGAGCCGAGTGTGCGGGCTGGTTCGGCTTCATTGAGAGTTAGATATCAAGGCACACAGCAGGAGGACCCTCCCCGCAGACATGGGAACGGAGGTCAGAAATGGAAGCGTGTTTGGGGGAAGGTGGTTGAGTGAGAAGAGTTAAGGTGTGGAGGGCAGTGGACGAGGACACAGTGGTTGCTGAGGGAGCATGAGCCAGGGGAACGCAATGGCCCCTCGAGGTGGGAAGAAGTGTTAAGCTGGTGCCAGTACTGAAGCAGGAAAGGCTAAAAAGACAGTGTGGCCTCAGGTGTGCATTCAGGCTTACCTGTCAGGGCTGACTCAGGATGTCCGAGAGCTGGGGCTGCAGGCACGGGTGTGCAGCAGGGTGGGGAGGGTGGTGGGACTGTGGCTTGGCACAGGGCAGGTTGGGTGTGTTTTGGGCAGAAGGAGAAAAGCCAGAGGAGGATGAGCAGGTGCTTCCCGCTGGGCTGGCGCTGCTCTGCAGGTGGGCCCAAAAGTGGGCACTGACTTTGGTTGACTCCATCCTGACCCTGACCATCTCTCCCTCGGGCAGGTGGTGCTGGCCATGCCGTACGACACCCCGGTGCCAGGCTACAAGAACAACACTGTCAACACCATGAGGCTATGGTCTGCCAAAGCGCCCAACGACTTCAATCTCCACGACTGTGCGTTGTGCCCTTGAGTCTCCGTGGGGTGACTTATCCAAGACTTGCTCACACAGCTCTTGTCCCCTCTCTGCACTCTCCCTGCACTCTCCCTGCCACCTTTCTGGTGGCCCTGGTGTTCCTGGCACTCAGCCTGTCACATTAAGGGACTAGGCCCTCTTGCAGGTTGCTTGTGAGCAGAGGACTCCCAGGCAGAGCCCCTTGCCAGGCCCGCACCCTCAGGAAAGAGCTAGGGGCCTTGCGGGGCGCATGGGGGATAAGGCACCCAGCAACTATTTGAGGGAGCGGATGGGAAACAGGCAAAGCAGCAGCAGCTCTGGGGGTGCCTTCTGTTCAGGAATGCCGGTCCTCAGGTTGTTGAGGGAAGCAAGTGCGACACCTGGGAGTGAGGGCGCATGGGAGAAGGGATGCAGGTCCTGACCACACCATCTCATCTCTGCTCCTAGTTAACACGGGCGGTTACATCGAGGCGGTCCTGGACAGAAATCTGGCCGAGAACATCTCCAGAGTCCTGTACCCCAACGACAATGTGAGTAGCGTCCATAGTTTATCTCTGTATAGGCTGGGGCCCTCTACAAGGGCCTGCTTGCTGGTGAGACCACATGACTAATGTCCAGGCGGTTTCTGTTTTTCTGATGCCACTTTCCCAAGAAGTAGGTGACCCATTTGTCAAGTGGGGACAGCAATCCCTATTTTGCAATGACACCTTGAGACGCACGACAGTCATGGTTTGAAAGTTCTTGGCTGGTGCCCATCTCATCCTATATAATAAAAGGCTAATATGCAAATCAACCGAACAGCGGAACAACCGGTCACTATGACGCGCACTGAC
>NW_005879439.1:0-6981 GCF_000147115.1 Myotis lucifugus | reverse complement strand
CATAATATAAAAAGAATTCAAACACCACTTATATGAAACAAACTTTAAAATCCCTCCCAACTGTATCTAAGACTTGATATTGATGACATTAATAGTTAATGTCACCTAGGAAATGTCCTGAAACTGGATTGTGGTGATGACTGCACAACTCCCTACTTAAATATACTGAAAGACACTGAATTGTATGTTTACAGCGAATTAATTTTATGGTATGCACATAACACCTCAATCAAGTTGGGAAAAAAACTTAACAAAAAGTCTGGCTGGCATGGCTCAGTGGTTAAGCATCGATCTATGAACCAGGAGGTCACAGTTTGATTTCTGGTAAGGGCACATGCCCGGTTGGGGCTCAATCCCCAGTGCGGGGTGAGCAGGAGGCACCGATCAATGATTTTCTTTCATCATTGATTTTTCTATCTCCCTCTTCCTTACTCTCTGAAATCAATAAAAATATACTGGGAAAAAACAACAACAAAGAGTAGGGGTGGGAAGATATGTCACCATACTGATAACAAATGAAGCTGGATAGTGAGGGTTTGTTATACTATTCTACCCATTTCTGAGTTAAATTTTTAATTATAAGAAATTAAAATTTAAAAATTCATCTAGAAAAACACTTCTTTGGGGGAAAAAACAAAGATTCTAAAAAAAGCTTTGATTTGAACCTAGGGGATCAACTCCAGAGATTATACTCTTGACCTTAAGTGTATCTTGCTGGGCTGTTTTAAATCCATTCCAGAACATGTAAGCAAATATTGAATACAAATAGCTCAAGAATAAAAAGTACTAAAGAAATAAAACTAAACCATGTCAGTATTTAATTCACTTACTCAATATCTGAGTACATAATATACTCTAGGTATAGTATTACGAAGGAAGAAAACCAAAAAACAGATTTTTTAAAAAGGAAAGAAAAAAATAAACTCTACCAACATACCAAGTTAAGAACTATATTATGTGACCAAGCAATTCCATAAAAACTTGTACTCAAATGTTCATAGCAATACTATTAATAGTAGCCAAAAAGTAGAAATAATTTAAAAAGTCCCTCAACTGATGAATAAACAAAATGTGGAATATCAATCCAATGGGATAATATTTAGCCATAAAAAGGAACGAAGTTTTAACCCTTTGCACTCCGAACCATTCTGGACATTGGCTACCAGCTACTCGACGCTACTTTGCGGCGGAAACGTGCATTTACAGACCCTCGTATTATTTAGTATAATTTTGGAACCAAGTAACGTATTATAATGATATTGGACTTATATGAATTGGGTGACATCGAGGAATGTATATTTGCAAAAAAAACCAATATTTTATTGTTTATAATTTTGTACAGTATGATAAGTTTTGTAACACTCCCCAATATGCATTGCAGGCTGATTAGTGCATGTTTGACAGTAATAAGTGGTTTGACGCCTGCCACCAGGTGTTTTCCTGTTAGAACACACAATGCAGTCCCGTTTTCTTTGTCCCACATCGGGAATATGTAGTTTATTGTTTAATCCAACACAAAACCCGCTGACATTTCTTGTATATATCTTAGTAATTTTACGATATTTTGATTTAATTTCTTGTGCCATTTCAAGATAAAACTTCAGGGAAACATGCATGTCTCAAAAAGTTGCGTTGAAATAACTCAATTCCCCGTAATCACTAATAAACTGCAATGTCCCCTGAGAGGGGACATCCGAGTGATATGCTAGAATTCCGATGTCCCCTGAGAGGGGACAGCGGAGTGCAAAGGGTTAATATATGCTATGACATGAATGAATCTTAAAAACATTATTCAAAGTGAAAGAAGCCAATCACAGGAAACTGCACATATCTATCTATATATATAAAAGCCAAGTGACCGGAACGACAGGTTGCTATGACACACACTGCGGCCGGCCAACCAGCCCAGCCGTGGTTGAGGCCAGCTGGCCAACCTCCCTCGGCCCCTCCCCCCAGCTGGACTCCACCCGTGCACGAATTCGTACACCGGGCCCCTAGTATTATATGAAAGGCCTAGATTAGACAAATCCATAGAAAGAAAGTAGATCAGTAACTGCCTAGGCCAAGCGAGGAGGGGGCACATTGGGGAAAAATAGGAAGTGACTGATAATGGGTACAGGGTCTCTTTTGGGGTAATAAAATTTTTCTAAAATTGACTGAGGTGATGATTAAACAACTCACCACCCCCACCGAAATGTATATTTTAAATGGGCGAATTGTTTGGTATGTGAATTATATTTTGATAAAGCTGTTAAAAAAATAACAACATGCCCTAACTGGTTTGGCTCAGTGGATAGAGCGCCGGCCTGCGGACTCAAGGGTCCCAGGTTCGATTCCGGTTGAGGGCATGTGCCTTGGTTGCGGGCACATACCCAGTGGGGAGTGTGCGGGAGGCGGCTGATCAATGTTTCTCTCTCATCGATGTTTCTGACTCTCTATCCCTCTCCCTTTCTCTCTGTAAAAAAATCAATAAAATGTATTAAAAAAAATAACATCACAAAAACAAACAGGGACTATATGTATTAGGTAGAACAAGTAATAAAGGAAAGGAGACAGACACATGTTTCCTGAGCAAGACTGAGCTCCTAGGAAAGGAATACATGGTATCCTGCTCACTTTTGTATCCCCAGTGTTTACCACTTCAGGGATATGCAACATCTGTTGAATAAACAGAGCAATTAAACAGAATTTCAAGGTAGAGTCCTGGCTCTACAACTTGTACAATATTAAGAGAAGCCCAAAGTCAGAACTATACTGAGAAGAGGTTTAAATGCTGTGTGTCAAATGCATGGTGATTTAGTACTAAGTTTCACAGACAGGGCCTGTCAATACAGAGCATATTTACAGTTTTCAAAGTATACTGGCATCGATTTTTTTTTTTTTAAATATATTTTATTGATTTTTTTACAGAGAGGAAGGGAGAGGGATAGAGAGTTAGAAACACCGAGGAGAGAGAAACATCGATCAGCTGCCTCCTGCACACTCCCTACTGGGGATGTGCCCGCAACCAAGGTACATGCCCTTGACTGGAATCGAACCCGGGACCCTTGAGTCCGCAGGCCGACGCTCTATCCACTGAGCCAAACCGGTTAGGGCTGGCATCGATTTTTTAAAATTGTATAGCCGGAGACAGAAAAGAGTATCAGGTCAAACAAAGTAGACTGAAAAACAGAATACATTTTCTGTGTACCTGTACTGAGAACATTACTGATAGCTGGTGCAGTTGAGCTAATAGAAAGTCCTGACAGACTCTGTTCAATATCTGTGGTTCCTGGTGGGGACAACGATGGGGGATTAACCGAGGACAACTGGACCTTCCGGAAAAAAAAGAAAAAGTAGAAAGAAAAAAAATTACTCAAGTGTATTTACAAGAAAATATAAATATTGACTCTCACCGGTCCTACAGATTTTTTGATCATATACTGTCAAATATGTTAACCCAGCACTTCTGCCTTCTGGGACTCTTTCCTAATGTTGGTATATGCCAAGGACCATGCACTATAACTACCTTTCCATCCTGTCACTTCCAGTCTCTTGACACATGGCATCTACCTTTTTACACACACTGTTATAGCTACTTCCACACTAGGAGTAGATTCTATCCTCCTCATTCCGGGCCATCCAAAAATCACTTTACTCAACCCTTATATCACCACTGCTTTCTTCTTCTTTGAGTTCTCAGCCAATTTTTGTTTTAAATTTTCATTGGTCATGGAAGAAATCAGATGGAAGTCTTAAAACCATGATAAATTCCTTAGACATTTCTCAAGATGCCTCACCTCATAAGTCCACCTTATCTTTTTTCATCAATGAATGAATGTGGCAGCCAGATCTCTACCTTCCAGCAAGAGAAAATGAATGAGTCTATATGGATTCTATACAGATGGGTGGATAGGTAGTTTTACCTCTGAATACTCTATTTCTGCTAGCTCCAATGCCTTCTAGCACATTTCAACATAACTTATATAATAGCCCTTTTCCCTAGTTGCTATTTCATCCTCTGTCTTCTGACTGTCCTAGAGGCTCATCTGGTTAGGGGCAGCAGATATGGGCAGGGGAGTCTGAACATATAACTACGCTGCTCTGGCCATAAGCCAATGGTGGGGATGAGGAGGAAGCGGAGGTTATACTACTTCAGAGCTCCTCTTCACTTTCTCTAGAATCTGATCAAAATGTGTACCATAAAATGACAGTGGTAGCAGCCTTTTCTTTACAACTGTAGCATTTTCTTTTTTGATGTTTGGTTTTGAATTAGTTGTGTAGACAAGAGTTAATCGTTCTGTGAGGCCTGCTTAGGATACAGTTTAAAGGCCTTTAATCCTGTGCAAGTATCTCTTATTCCTTAAAAAGCTTCATTTTGATCCTGTAACAGTCCCCCCACACACCTAGCATTCTTTGCTTTCCCAGTCAAGTTTCTTGAAATAATAAACACCAGCTATCATCACTTAATCATTCACCATTCACCCCCTATCTCCCTTTTTCTTAAAGCTTTGTTCTCCCCCTGGACCTCTCATGAGCTTCCTTTCTCTGCCCATCCATTTAAATACTAGAAATGTTCAAGATTCCAATGTCAGTCCTTCGACTCACTCAGAGGCCAATCCCTTGACAATTTTTATTAATGCTCATTGGGTTAAATTACCCTCTCTTTCCTGATGATTCCCAAATCTATATCTCTAGCCTTGTCTTCTTTCTTAAAATCCATACCTGTAGAATATCCAAATGTATATTCAAATTCAGCATGGTCAATACTTAACTCATCATCTACCCTACAACAATTAGTGCTACCACCACATACATCAACACTCAAGTCATTTTGGTGGAAACTTTATGATATAATCATATAGTAAAGTTGTCTTACCTCTGTAAACCCATCTTTAAGAGGAGTAATAGGTGTACCAGTCATCTGTCCTGGAAGAGATATTTTCTTTCCTTCTTCAAAGGGGCGTGTAGGTATTCGATGTAAATAACCATACCCAATGCCACATCCTAGGCTATGAAAAAAATATTTTTAAAAGTTACTGTTATCAGTCATAGCTTGCATTTCATTGAGGTTTTGAAATATAAAAAAACATTTCCATTCTTTTAAATAATGTCATCTTATCAGAGGCTCCCCTGACCACCCTCTTATGAAATACCACCATGGGCATTACCCTTAACTCTATTTTTCTTCAAGTATTTATTACCATCCAACACACCGTATATTATTTTCTGTCTCCCTTAATAAAATGTTAAGGTTCTTGAGGGCAGACACCTTGTTTTGTTTAATGCCTTGAGCAGTTCCTGATACATGGTAGACACTTAATAATTATTTGCTGAATGAATGCCATAGTCTTTGCACAGAAGAGCTCCAAGCACTTCTGTATGATGATGTAATTTACACATCTCACAGTTCTATTTCAAAACACAACAAAAATCAATCCAAATTAATCCAGACTCCAATTCATCCTCTTACTGTTACCAGAGGCCATCTTTTTTTTTTTTTAAGGGGAGAATGATGATTTTTATTTTTATTTTTTAAATATATTTTATTGATTTTTTACAGAGAGGAAGGGAGAGGGATAGAGAGTTAGAAACATCGATGAGAGAGAAACATCAATCAGCTGCCTCCTGCACACTCTCTACTGGGGATATGCCCACAACCAAGATACATGCCCTTGACCGGAATCGAACCTGGGACCCTTGAGTCCGCAGGCTGACGCTCTATCCACTGAGCCAAACTGGTTAGGGCGAGGCCATCTTTTTAATGATATGATTACATTGCTTCTTTCCATAGTCTATTGGCCTCCCAATATTTATTTTTCCTTCTTCCTTTTGGAGAATTATTTCTCTGCTGTTGTGTGCAGTACTGGTGTGACTGTCAATCAGAAGGCTTCTCCTGCCCAAACCAAGGAGTTGCTAGTGACCAAAGCCAATCCATCTCTCCTGCCCATGGCTACGACCCTTTCAAGGGGTTGCCTAAGACCATCGGAAAACACATATATAATTACATATTGTTTTTGTGATTAATCACTATGCTTTAATTATGTTCAATTTATAACAATAAAATTGGGGGTCACCACAACATGAGGAACTGCATTAAAGGGTCGCGGCATTAGGAAGGTTAAGAACCACTGGCTCACAGCAATGACAGTTGGTTTCTACTGTTTGGAACCAAAGAGCCCCCACTGATACAATATCATCGTCCCACTGACCAAAGTATATACTAATTTCCTGACCACGGTATTTAAGGCCCATCATAATCAGGTTCCAACTGTTTCTATCGTGATTGCTTTTATTTCCCAAACTACTTGACACTTTCTGAGTAGGCCAGGCAGACATGTCTGTGCCTCTCCCCTGCCAAGGCATTTATTATTTCTATGTGTATTACCACCACCAAAAGCTGGGAGAGCAGGCAGTGGCCAACTTAAGCTTTTCCTTATGCAAATCTGATTTCACAATGATGCTTCACATTACAAAATTACTTGTTCCTGCTCTCACTTTTTTTCCCTTCCTTCTACCATCAAAACTGCAATTCTCACTGAACTAGATCTCAGATAAATTTGAAGGGAATAAGATTAAATAATTTACACTGATCGATGATAGCCTTTCAGAGGTAGTTACATTTTAAAACAAGGTGCTTATTAATCAAAATAACTAAGTGGTAATAGAGAGGCACGTGAAGGCAACAGCAAGACATTCTGCGAACTTAAAGCTAGCCCAAGAATGAAACTAAGAGAAATATGCTGTAATGAATGAAATGTGGACAGCCTCAGAGGAGGGAATAAAAACCAGAAGCAGACACATGACAAATGAGAGTAGACTCAGGAAAATGGTATGTATGGGCCTGTTTAAACCAATGGCTGATCAATGGTACTAAGTCATGTCAAAAGGAAAAATGTCTTCCAAAGAAAAGGAATAATTGCCAGAGTCTAGAAAAGAAGGGCTCTAAGAACAAGAATGTAGCAGTGTAATTAAAAATTAAAGAACTAGTGATGACTTCCC
>NW_005879438.1:0-6982 GCF_000147115.1 Myotis lucifugus | reverse complement strand
GCTGCAGGGATCAGGTCAAAACTGGCTCTTTGATAGCCGCCACGGGGTCCCAGATAGCGAGAGGGTGCAGGCCAGGCCTAGGGACCCCACGGGTGCATGACTGGAGCCGGGGAGGGACCTCGGGAGGGCTCCAGGGCAAGTCTGGCCCATCTCACCCAGTCCTGATCAGCTGGACCCCAGCAGCAAGGTAACCTACCAGTCGGAGCGTCTAGCCCCTGGAGGTGAATATCATAGCGACTGGTTGGACAGTCGAATGAGCTGTTGGACACTTAGCATATTAGGCTTTTATTATATAGGAATATTTTTATATTTAGAATTAGCCAGTTGGACTTGGTTTAGATTATCCCAATTTTGTTGGCAATATCCAAAGTATCATAGTCAGGAGACAGTCAAACATATGACTCTTCTCTCCATCATTCCTGATCAGGGTGTTGAATTTGGACACTCAATGTCCTAGAGCGTCTTCACAGCCTGTTTGACCTGATGTTGTTGGCCTTGACATCCACAAAGAACAAAAGTGTATTGTTGTCTTCTATCTTCTTCATGGCTGAGTCAGTAGTCAGGGCGAACTTGATGATAGCATAGTGGTCATTTTGTTTCTTCTGAGGGCGCTCTTCTGAGGATATTTAGGCTGCCTTTTGAGCAACAGTGTCTTGGCGATCAAAGGTAGGCGAGGTGCGGATCTTCTTTATTTTGTGACTTTGGACGCATTTCACCACTGCTTTCTTTGCCTTCAAAGCCTTTCTTTGGTTTTGGGATGTGTGGGGGCTTCCTTCTTCACTTGGGCTTCATCTTCATGAAAAGGCTGTTTGTTTTCTAACAATTAGTGATTATCATAAGTTTTTGCTGGTATAGAGAAATGCTATTGGTTTTTGTAAGTTAATGCCTCTAGCAACCTTGATGAAATTTTTTATAGTTATAAAGAAATTAGTTCCAATACTTTGTAGATTCTGTTGGTTTTATAGGTATTTGGTCATATTATTACAAATAATGTCAATATATCTCTTCTAATACTTATGCTTCTTTCTCTCTTTTTTCCCCCCCTCCTCTTGTAATTTTAGCCAGACCTCCTAGGATACTTAATAATGAAACCATGTTTTCTATGCCAGATGTTGATATGGAACTATGGCCCATAGGCCAAATCCTGCCCGCTGCCTGTTTTTGTATTGCCTGTGAGTCAAGACAGTTGCAATCAATGCAATATTAGGAACACTGTTTTCAAGCCAATGAAGCAGATTTCCAAAAATTGTATTTCAAAAAAGAATTCATTCCTCTCACTAATAGATTTGTATTTTCAAAACAAATTGTACTCAATATTTAATTTAAAATTTTATTTAAAATGTGGACATGTGTTTTCTCTATTATTATATTAGTACCTACACAATATCTTTAATTTTGCCTCTTGGCCTGCAAGACCTAAAATGTGTCCTATCCTGCCCTTTAGAGAAAATGTTTGCTGGCTCTTCTCCGTACCATGGCCTCTCCCCTGACTGCTATTTGCTATAGTTATCTGTTATGCACTGACCCCCAAATGCACAATTTCGTCCAAACAAACCCCTCAGAGTGCCTTCAATAAAATGGGCATTAAATTATCTAATCGTGGGATCCAGGAGATATTTTTAAGTTGTCCTCTTACTGCTCCCCTTGAATGACTTAAAGCTGAAAGGAGGAAATGCAGATAAATGTCAAATAAACTTCCAGAGTCAATATCAAATCAGGACATCATGATGTTATTTGGGGTTCCAAAAGCAACAATGAAGACTCCAGGTCTCCTGTCCCAGCTGAGGGGACTTTGTCATCTGAGTCTCTGGCCCCAGGACAGACTTTAGTTGGAACTGTCTGTTCCTTCCCATGAAGACACCAACAGTTGGTTCTTCTTAAAAGTTAGCTTTTCTGAAACATTGTTCTGTTGCTTACAAGACATGTATGATGGCTCTGTTTGGTGATTAGAATAATAGACAATTGCTGGCTGACCCATTGGTAAGGAAAGACAGAGGGCTGGAGAGTCAGCTTGATGAGGAGAGCCTGGCCAGGACAGAAGTCCTGGGAGCTGCACTGACCGTGAGGACCCGCTTGGTAGGGTTTGGCCGGTGACACAGGCTGTGAAAGAATTCACCATTGAGAGGAGAGATTGATATAGATAGGAAGTTTATTTTACTTTCCACAAAGGGAAAGTTCCAAGTATTGCCAGTCAATACAGGGCAAGAAACAAATGACGGCCTGCTCTTTTAAGCAGAGGCTGTTGATAAGCAACAAGAGAGGGGAGTTTGGGGCTGAAGTTGAGCAGACATTAGGAGCTGTGTTGAAAAGTTATTGTGTTTTGTTTGTTTTACAGGAGACAATCCTGCACATGTCTAGGGAGGTGTCTTATCAGTATTTTTCCTAAGCTTTGAAACATGCTTAGAGCAAAAATGATGAAGAGTTCAAAGGGTAGAGAAGAAGGGAATTTTCTATTAACTAGAGACTCCTTGGTGTGAATTATCCCTGAGTTCTAAAAACAGCAGGGCCGAAACCGGTTTGGCTCAGTGGCTAGAGCGTCGGCCTGTGGACTGAAGGGCCCCAGGTTTGATTCCGGTCAGGGGCATGTACCTTGGTTGTGGGCACATCCCCAGTGGGAGATGTGCAGGAGGCAGCTGATCAATGTTTCTAACTCTATCTGTCTCCCTTCCTCTCTGTAAAAAATCAATAAAATATATTTTAAAAATATTTTAAAAAATAAAATAAAAACAGCAGGGAAGAGAGGCATGCAAGAATGTAGCCTTGAGAGTAGCTTATCTTGTCTTGCAGTTTGAACAGAGGGGCTGTTTCATTCAAAAGAGCGGACTATCTTGGTGTTTAATTACCAGGTGCTTCTCATAAATTGTGGAAGGCTAAAGCAAAGGGGGAATAAAAGGCCTTTTTCTGTCCTTACATCATTTGCCAGGATTCCCACCACCACCTTTAGTTTCCCAGGTTTCTGTTAAACCTGAATGCTTATGCACACAGATTTCCTCAGGCACCCAGGATCACTGCTGTCTTTGAACCCTTTGTATGAAATACTCCGGACTCAGATATCTGCATGGCCTGCCCCCTCACGGCATTCTGGTCCCTGTGTGTCACCTGACACAGAGGACTCCTCTGAACTCAAGCATGAAGTAGTGCTCTTTCCCCACCTTCCTTGACTGACCTCTCATACTGATTTGTTCACAGCCTGGACCAACTTGCTAGAAGTTAAGTGCAATGAAGTCAAGGAACTGATTTTGTTCACTCCAATAGTCAACACCTGATACAATGCGTAGCTCTACGACACAGGCACTCTGGGCTGTGATTTTACCAGTAGACTTCCCTGCCCTCCACAGGACAGCCTTGTGGTCTGCTTTGACCCGTTGAAAATCCCCATGTTATGTGCATCAGGGTTTCTGACAGCTCTCTAGGTGATTCAAAAGTGCAGCCAAAGTTGAAAAACATTCACGTAATGATAGAATGAGTTGGTGTCACCACTTATGTCTACAGTAGAATCAAAGAGCTAGAGCCATGGAGAGGGGGTGCCTGAACTGCCCTAAACAAAGTTCTGCAGATGGGGGTGATGATCATAGTTTGGCCCAGGTCCTCTGAAGAACTCCAGAGAATGGTTTAGACCCCTCCCAGGGGGCCATTCCAATGCCCCCGGCTCAGCCTTGTCTTCCCTGAAGTTGGGCCTGCACCTCAAAGTGGGCATTACCTGGAGCCTGAGCCTCTATCCAGGGATGTCCGCGGGAGGCCTGGCGCCTCCTGGTGGCTGAACGCACGCATCGCAACCACCTCCTCTTGAGCACTGTATGAAAAGAGCCAGATGCCCTGAGGGTCTAGACTGAATTGGGCACTAAGAGACTACAGGCCACTTTGGGAGGCCTCTTTCAGAAAGCCTGGGGCTCACACTGGCTTCCCCAGGTTCTCTGCAGGACCGGAAAGCCAGGTCGGCGGGGAGCATGAAGGAAAAAGCAATCCAAGGAGGCTGTGGGGAAAGGAGAAGTATGAGGCTGCAGCTGGCCTCCCTAAAGGGATGCTTTTAGAACCTGGGTGTCTCCGGACACCAGCTGGAGTGGCAGAGCTTAGTATTAGGGCTTGCAGGGGCCCTGTGTTGGCAGAGCCTGCAGACAGCTGGTGGTTTGTTAGAGGTAGCCTCCCAAATGTGTCTGGGAACCACAAGCCTTTGCTTTCAGAACTCAGGGCCCATCAGAATCTGGACCTCACAACCAGGGTCTGCTGGTCAACCAGTATCCAGCAAGATGTGTGTGAATTCTTTTGGAGACTTTACTCCCAATCAGCCAACTCCAGTGCCTTTAGGAACTTAGAAAGCAGCACCTCCCATAATAGCCCAGGGCCTTAGCCCAGCCTCTTCTCTGAGGCCTGTGTATCAGTGTAGGGCCGGAAGTCATCAGTTCTGTCTTCCAAAGATAGGCATTTCACTGATAAATATCAGAAATGAAAAATCATGTTCATAAAATTCAGAGGTTCCCTGTGCAAATGCTAACCGCAAAGTTATTTCCTATTGTTAATAATAGTTTTCTTGAGGTATAATTGACAATCAACTGCACATATTTAAAGCATAAAATTTGAGCCCTGGCTGGGTGGCTCAGTTGGTAGGAGCATCATTCCATACACCTAGAGGTGGTGGGTTCGATTCTCAGTTGGGGCACATACCTAGGTTACAGGTTTGATCCCTGGTCAAGGTGCATATGGAAGGCAACAGCGATGTCCCCCACCTTCTCCTTTTCTCTCTCTCTAAAAATCAATAAAAACATATCCTTAGGTGAGGATTAAAAAATATTAAAGTATGAAATTTGATAAGTTTTTACAGGGAGATGCCCATGAAACCACCACCATGGTCAGGATAGGGAGCTTACCCATGGTCCTCTGTAGTTTCCTTTGTGCCCTTGTGATCCCTCCCTCCCACTGTGCCACTGAAAGCCCCAGGCAGGCCCTAGTTGGTTTGACTCAGTGAATAGAGTGTTGGCCTGCGGACTGAAGGGTCCCAGGTTTGATTATCGTCAAGGGCACATGCCTGGGTTGAGGTCTCAATCCCCAGTGTGGGGCCTGCAGGAGGCAGCCAATCAATGAGTCTCTCTCATCATTGATGTTTCTCTCTCTTCCTCTCTGGAATCAATAAAAATATTTTTTTAAAGAAAAAAACAAAGAACTAAAAGACTGGGAAAACATTCTGTGGCATATGCCTTCATTTCTGGTTTTCTCTTGGGGCATAGAGTGGCAGTGCCCAGAAGCATACAGTTGCAATATGGTGCTCTGGTGTGGGTTCAGAGTTAGGAGGTTGGAGGGATGGGATACAGATGGTGGGGCATCACCGTAGCTGACTCTTCCCTCAGCTTTGTAGCCCAGTTCATCTTGCAAACCTGGTTGCTCACAGGATACCATCTATTCTTAGAGAGAATCAACTAGACAAAATGAAGTGCACAGCCTTTGCCACCATTCATCAAATTCAGTTCCTCTATCTTAGGGGCAGGACAGTCTACAGCTCACCCATGGTGCCTAAAGTTATATGAACATCAAAATACCAAAATGAAATGTGGTCCCACTTTGTTGGGTTAGTTCATATGCTTGATTGGATGTGGGTTAAGCATGACCTTGGGATCACTTTGGAAAGCAGGCCACAGACAGAATGCCACAGTTCCTACGCTCAGTGCTTTGTGCACAGCTCCTCCCATGACACTGGCCTCTTTCTGTTTTAGGGGGTGCAAAAGGGAACCATTAGCACAAGCCAGGAATGAGCCATAGCTCTTAACCAAACCCAGTAGCAGGCACAGGAGCCTAAATCACAACATCCCTCTCCCCAAGAATCCCCTTCCCATATGCTCTCCACATCTCCACACCTGCCTAACCTTCAAGACCTCCCCCAAAACCCACTTTCCCAGGAACAATTTTATGACTCCACAGCCCAGTTGGCCAGACATTAGTCTGAGGGTTCTACACACACCATCCCATTGGATCCCCATAGCAATCTACCGACAGGTACGATTATCCTCATCAAGAGGACACTAAGGCTCTGCGAGGTTAAATTTGTCCTCCTGGCTTCCAAATGACAGCAATAGGAATGAAACCTGGTACATGATTCCAAAGCCTATGTTCTTAAGCACTTTCTACATGATGTCACCGCCCCAGCATCACCCCTTTTTCTGACCCACGATGGTCTGGACGTGGTCTCACTTTGTTGGATTAGTTTACATACTTGTAGAATGAAGTTTTTCTTGAGTATGTAAAGCATTTCCCCACCTTCATTGAAAGTTACCTGAAGAAAGGGATGACAACTTCTACTTCTCCCTTTCTCTTGGGGGTCTATGGTATATAGCGAGGTATATGGATTCATTAAACATTGGTTCATTCATTGTGGTTGAATTCAGACAATAAGGAAAAGGAATTAAAATGTGCTCAGGACAGACACCTTACTTTCAAGACATTATTTCATCCAATCCCATTCTAATCTGGAATGCTTTGTGATGGTCCTATCATCGTTATTTGTTTATTTTTAAATATATTTGTATTGATTTCAGAGAAGAAGGGAGAGGGAGAGAGAGATAGAAACATCAATGATGAGAGAGAATCATTGATTGGCTGCCTCCTGCGTGCCCCACACTGGGGGTCGAGCCAGCCACCTAGGCACGTGTCCTTGACTGGAATTGAGCCCAGGCCCTTCAGTCTGCAAGCTGACGCTCTATCCACTGAGCCTAACCAGTTAGGGTGGTCTTATCATCTTTAGTAGAGATAGTTTCTTTGCTTCTGAGGCTAGTTAAGATGGAGTAACTCACCCGTTTCCACACACCGTGTGCATAGTGGAAAATGGATCGTCCACACATTCTATTTCCCAGTTCTATTCCATTTCTGACACACATAATTGGCTTTCTGATTTCACAGTTAACTCAGGTTCCAAAAGGCAGCCTTTTATGATATCCACTATTTTTTTGAGTGTTCCTTTCGTTTAATTACAGGTCACTAAGTAGATCTAATAGAG
>NW_005879437.1:0-6982 GCF_000147115.1 Myotis lucifugus | reverse complement strand
CCCCCCCCCCCCCCCCGCACTCGGGACGGATAGGACTCCACCGTAGGGTGCTGCAGACCCCCCTATAGAGGATAAGTAGGGTAAGTGGGTGGATAGTACAGAACTTAGATTGAGAAGGTGTGCCATACTGAGTCTAGAAGAAAGAAGACTCTGTATTGATCTTTAGAATGAGAAGATGTGCCATACTGAGTCTAGAAGAAAAAAGACTCCGTATTGATCTTTTAACAGGTCCATGCTTTTCTGAGGAAGGAAAGGTGCCGTAAAGGTAAATGTAAAGGCATGGGAGAAGGTAGGCCCAAGGAGCCTTATCCTTAACCCCACTGCAGCCTTTCCACCCCGGGAAAGTACAGGATTGGCAAGCTCTCCCTGGGGTGATAGATCAGGACTCAGGTAATAGTGGAAAGTACCAATCCTACTCTTAAAATGGATACAAGAGAGCATTTGGGGTTTTTCTTTTTAATGCCTGCTTTGGATTGAGTAAATGCATTTTACTTAGTTTTAACACATCAAAGTTAGCTCTCTGGATCTGTAAGTAGGCTGGGAACGTTTTCTTAACCAGGCTAACGGGGCAGGATTTGGCTTTAGAAAAGTAGATTAGGCTTTTAAAAAAGTAAGAAACTTTATTATAGATTATTGATTTGCATGCTTAAGGAGTTAAAGTTTCAGAAGGTAATCTCTTACAGTTTTTGCATGTTATTATAGACCATAACCCTTGTTTTCCTGAAAAAGGTACATTAGATCTTAAAAGTTTGCCAAAAAGTTAATCAGAACTTGAAAAAAAAAATAGTGCCATGGTCACCTCAATGTGGTTTCTTGTTCAAATTAAAATCTTAATTTATATTTGGAATTTCAAATCTGTAATAAGAAATGAAACCCTGCTCAGAGTCCGCCTCTGGTGTGGAGAGATTCAAAGGTGGCAGGAGAGGGCAGAGTTTTCGGCTCGCCCGTAAAAAGATTAGTTTTGTTAAAAAATTACCGGAGAACATCTTATGACAACCAAACTTTGGCTAAGATAACCTTGGGTGCTAGCCATGACTTTAGAAAGCGAAATAGGAAAAAATTTAAAATGTCTTTTTTCTATTAACCATGACTTTGGGAAAAATATGCCATCTGAGACATTTGCTGAAACTTCCCCCAAAGCAGGATGTGGGGGAAGAGAAGAAGGGAGCACATGGCGATCCAATATGGATGCCCCCTCCCCAAGTATTCTAATTGAAAAGTTTTACAAAAATTTAAAAATGCGTCTGGGATTTCTGTGCACGTGTAAAGAGAAAAACTGGCTTGGAACTAATGTGCACATCGTCCGATTTTGGACATTTAGATAGAGTTTTGAGCTGAAATCTCTTTACAAATGTACAGAATAAAACCCAAGACTGATTATTTCCTAAGAAAAATGGCGAATTTGACCCAGGGAAGAAATGCAGGCTGGTTCTAGCAACAAGATTGTTATTTTTTCATAATAAAGTGATTTTTGAAATGTTAATAAAGCCTGTTCCAAAGTTAATCTTAAAAGCCTCAAAGAAATTCAGTAAAATTGTCTGTTACAGAAAATTTGCCAAAGTAACTGCCTTAAAATAATAATTTGGATTTGAGTCTCAAGAATTATTGAACTATATTAATTATAAAAATCTAAGTAGCCCAGGTAAAAGACGGCTATGCCCTTTAATTAAGGCTGGCTTCCCAAAGCAATTTCTAATGGAGGAAGGGCTAGCCTCCCTTCCCCCAACAGAACAAGCAGGTAGGCCAAAAATTTCCTGCCAGTGGAAACTTCTAAAGAGAGGCTTGCTTCCCAGTTTCCCATCCTTGGTAGAAAGAATGTAACTAAGTTGCATTTTAATGGTTACCTGTTTCCAGTCAATGGCAGCCCAAGGCTTTGGGAGTTTGCTAAATTGAATTAGATATTCTGAAATAACAAAATGCTAAAATATTAATCTAAATTTCCCTCATGAAAAATCTAGAGGACAGAATTAAATCTATTGATTATGTCTTGTATTTTTGAAGTTTATTCTTAAAAATGTTACTGATTGAGAAATGCTAAATATTTAACTTGCCAGCTAAGAGTTTAAAGTTCTGGTTAAATAAATTGGGAGAAATCATATAATTATAGTAAAATTTCAACATTTGTCTAATTGAAAAAAGAGGATAAATTCTGTAATCCCAACCGAAATTTTTAAATACAAAGATCAGTTTAAATTTAATTGATATCTCTTAATAATTATAAAAGGTATATAATCTTTAAATCATATATACACATATATATTTGATGGTCTTTCAAGTTAGATTTCAAAACTATAACCAAGGAATGACTTTGGGACATTTCATGGGCCCTGAAATGTTTTCAAAAGTTTATTTTCTCTTATTAAAGGATTCTTTAATAAAGCCAATTTAATATACTTGAAATCACATGGAAAGCTTTATCGAATATAAATTAATAAATATATTTTAAGTTTTTGCCTCTAAGAAAGGGCAAAACAAGTTATTTTGTTTGATATTTCTTAAAATACAGCAGCAGAATTTTAAGATGTAATTTAAAATAACAAAAGCTCCTCGCCGCTGCATTTTAAATTAGGCTGGAGGTGGGGCAGCGTTTGCACCTCGTGAATCAGACATAAAACTGTACTAAATTTACTAACTTTATTAATAAAAGTACCTACTATAAGAAGCCAGTATCTTTGTAAGCAATTGAATCCTAGTAAAGTAAAATTCTTCTGAAAAGTTACTGAAGGCTTCCCATGATCCCTCTGTATATGCAAATAAGCCGAAAGGAATGCTGTTTAAAAATATTTTAAATTTAATAAAAAGGAGAAATTTTAAAATTTTGAAATATCTTCCACTAATATTTTAGGGTAATCTAATGATTTGCTGTTAAAATACCAAATCTGAAAATAAGTACAGTCACCATAAATGTTTAATGACTTTGACTTGAAATACATACCTTGTGGCACTATCAGTCAACATCCAGGAAGTAACCCTGTAGGTTACTTAGTGTAAAATTAAAGAGAGGTTTTTGGCCAGCCTGGACCCCAAAGAACAGGGAAGAAACAGCTCAAGAACATGTATTATCTCTACTTGCTCCGAGGAAAAGGTGCAGAAAATATAAGTATGCTAAGGTACCCCTCCCCCCACTAAGCCTTTACATAAATGGTCTTATGTATGGAATCCCACTGAGGAAGAAGTTAATTGGCAAGACTGTTATAGTAATTATCCTACCACCAGCAAACTTAATAATTTTTTTTCTTTATAGACTGGAGCCCTTATGGTTCTCTGTATAGTAACAACCGCACCCTTAAATGGAAAGGGAATGCATCCTATCTATATGTTGAAGAAAATCACTCCATCTCATGGAGGAAGCTTTGTTGGGCCTCAATTACAACATGACAACTGGCCTCTACAAAGTACGCAGTGGTAATTAGCTACTGCACTTGGACCTATAAAATGGTATAGTTTCAATTATAGCTCAAATAGTTCCATTTTTTTGCTTTACGAGGAACTCTCAATAAGACAGTGTTTGCTACTGCCTGTGTGTTTGATCCGTTTGTGCTCCTATCAGGCCCCATTCAGATGCATCTTAATGTTACAAGCCATCTGTATGAGGTGTCATGCACAGATTGTACATTATCCCATTGTATCAATTCTACTGTTCAAAAGAACTCCCTCATGATTTTAAAACAACCAGCTTTTGCTTGGGTTCCCACCAACTTAACTGAACCATGGGAATCTCATCAAACCTATGAACTGTTGCATGATCTAGTAAAAAAATCTTAAAAAGACAAAAAAGATTTCTTGGAATGTTAATTGCAGGAATCTTTGCCCTCGTAATGTTACTTACTCCTGTGGGCATTGCTGTTTCATCTATGGTACAGACTGTTCAGACCTCTCATTTTGTACAACAGGTCAAGGAAAATGTAACTAAGAGCTTGTCTATACAAAAAGAAATTGACAGCCAGTTTAAAATTGAATTGCCATGGCCTAGAGCAAAGAATATCCTTACATGATATTGTTCTACAATGTCATTATTGCACATTTATCCCAAACAAGCTTACAAACTAATTCTTTGAATGTTTGGCAGTAATTAAGGACATGAAAGGATTTAATCCCTTCCACTGTGTGGAAGGCCCCCTGGGAAGGCACTTGAGCATTCTATATTGACCTCTCTTGCCCTTTTTGCCAAGAGGGTCCCTCTTCTTACAAACCAATTGCCCACAGCTGTTGCCTGAGCTCTCTGTTCATGCTGAGGTTGAAGCCTCATGGTGACTGGTGCCGTGGATCTGTCTCTCGCCCAATGGCATGAGCTGGGCCCTCCCTGGAGAAGAAACCTGGGTTCCCCAAGATATGTGCAATGCCGGGGCCCCGCCAGCAGGCGAGGGGATCCCAAGGCAATGGCTGGGCGTGGAGGCCACAGGGGCATAGGCTACCAAGGAGACAGAACTGTACCTCACATCACCCTGCTTGGCCCTGGAGGATGGCTGGTTAGTCAAAGACGGGTAAGATTCCTCAGGGAGGAACAACCTAAGACAGGCACAGTCGCAGAGGGGCCAGCAGAAGAGAACTTGGGGGTCAACAGAGGTGGGGCACAGATCCTCACCCCCCCAACTATGCAGGGGCTTGAACACTCGCCCCTTCTGAGGGAGGTCTCCTGCCCCCATGGCTGCTTCTTGCTTCGCATGCCCAGCCCAGATCGGGACCCAGGTAACAGAAAGAGACTTGGCCCAGCTGAGATCAGTATCCAGACAACAGAGACTTGGCTGACAATAGCTACCCTATATCTACATCCAGCCTAACACCAGGAATGCTCAGGGCTTTCTCAGGGATGCATAATAATCATTTCCATTAATATTTACAGTGTAAACTAAGACTGATGTTAGAGTATTAAATTTGACAGTAAAATAGCAGTCAAATTTTCAGATTAATTAAAATTGGCTCAAGAAGTATTAACCAAAATTTTCATTTCATGGAAAAATTGCTTAACATGCAATGAACATAAAACAGTCATATTTTTGTGCAAAAACTTTAAATTTAAAGTTATCTAGACTAAATAAAAAAAAAGGGGGGGGATAGTGGAAAAATACCATGTAAGGAAAAAAATCCTGTAACTAAATTACATCTAGAAAAATTTTTTCATTTGTAATGCTAACAGCAAGACACCCAGGAAAATACACACGGTGTCAAAATAAGCCAAAGGAAAATCATTTGGGCAAATATAAAAAGGACCCCAAGTAAAATTTCCTTTATTAACCTTCGGTCGAGAATATGTTTGTATATTTTCAGAAAACAACTTCAAGACCATGTGGATTCCTGCAACAGAGAGGAATTATCAGGAATGCTCCAGCCATGAAGACAAGAGGAAAAACAATCCAGAGATGGAGGACGCTGACGACACTTTGCCATGCTAGCAGTCAGCAGCTGTGCATCGCTGCAGGTTGCCCAGGATCAAACCAGAAAGGGTCAGACCTGCATTGCCACCATTTGTCCACCATCCAGAACTGAAATATCATTGCTGACATGTACACATAAGGAACTGTCGGACATTGAAACTTGAACTCAGAACTGTTGGCCGTTGAAATTGGGACTTAAAACATTTTTTGTTCTTGAAATGTTATGCATAAGTTTTAAAATGTTTTGGGTTTTGCATTGGCATTGTTTTGTTATTGTTTTAATAGCCAGAGTTTTGTTCTTGATGCTTAAGTTTGATGCTTAAGTTTTACTGTCATTATGGTAGCTTAAAAACTCTCATTATAGTAGCTTAAAAAATAAAAGAAGGGTGAGATGTGGGGAGCTGATATAGGGTTAAGCCTCAGACTGACCTGTGGGCAAAGTCATAAACAATTCCCAGCTTATAGGGCACAGTCCTCTTAGCATAATTAGGCTTGACCTTATGACGCTCCCTAGATCTTATCTGGGAAGCTAATGGGCTGAGGGAGGTGCAGGAAGTGGCCAAAACAAGTGAAACTCATAAGAACTGTGTAACTATGGAAACCACTACCTTGTTTACCCCTCACTATAAAATAAAGGCTCAGCTTGCCTTGGGATCTTTTCTCTGTGGCCTCAGCCAGGCACAGGGAAGATCCACGGAGAATAAGGAAAGCTAGAGAGTTCTGGACGCTGTCTCCGTGTAAAACTTTCTTCGCCGACTCCGTCCACACCTTTGGGAACCCCTGGACCGCTGGGGCTGGACCCCAGCAGCCTACCTCATGTATTAATACCTTTAGAGAGATTATACAATTGCAGAATAGCTAAATAAGTTTAGTTTCCCACCTTCTTTCCCCCTTCCCCCGAAACTCAATGGCATTTATCGTATTTGTCATATAATTTGGTTCCCAGCTACAGTTTGCTAATTAAAGACTTTTCCCATAGTGCTATGTTCACTTGTAATTCACTTTATGCTAACAGACTATGGCCTGTAGTTTAAAGGAATAAATTAGGTCTGTTTGCCATTAGTTCCTTCAATGCAGACAGGCCCTGGCATACACCTACCCCTTGGATTCTGCCCTTGCATGGAATACGCCTGCCACGTGGCATGATTTAAAGCTCCCTGAGCTCCTGTCTTCTGCCTCTGAGTATGTTGGTATATGACTGCCTGTGTATGAGCACTCAGCATGTGAAACAGGCATAAGGAGCCATTACAGGCTGGGGGTCAGGCAAGACTTTCCCATGGAAGCATAGGGAAACACAAGGTGGAAGAGGAGTGGGGATGGGCGAGAGTGGACAGAGCAGCTGGTTTCTGAGCAGAGAAAACAACATGCATGATGTGTGGGGCTGGAAAGGGAGGAGAGAGAAATAAAGATAAAAGGAAAGGTGCTACGGTATACCTACTTGTGGGTGTTATGCCCAGTGCTTGATACATATCATGGGTGCCTTTCTTCTGAGAGACAGGGATGACTTCCCCAAGTTTAGCGAAGAGAAAAACAGGCACAGAGAGTTAGTTAAGCAAGGTGATCCCACTGATGAAGCCAGGAAACAGTGGAGCTGGAAATACAGCCAA